>NW_020956377.1:163420-196196 GCF_003031625.1 Empidonax traillii
GGAGCACCCCGAGTCCCCCTGAACCCCAGTCCTGCCCTGCAGCTCAGAGCTGAATCCTTTTGGAAACCAGGATGTCTGTCATCCCCTGACGAGGGTGCTCACGCAGGTATCAGCCTTGGGGGGGTTCAGTTTGTGTCTCCACTCCCACACTACCAAAACTGCATCTAAAACATGGGAGTCCTGACAGGATGTGAGGTCCAAAAAGAAATCCCACTGCCAGCACTGAGCTAGAAGCAAGAATTAAGGCATCTTCTGAAGCCTACAGGGATCAACTCCCTGGGCTTCAACCTGTGAGAAGGTTGAAGTTCCTTGACTGTCTATTTGAACATGGTCTCCCCACTCACACTGAACTCTTCTGGACTCTGCTTTTCCATGTAAACATATTTTAAATTAAGGCACTTTCCTCCTAAAAGCCCACCCCAACTAAGATCGTCCTCTGACTGCAGACTGTGCAACAAGTGGAGTTTTCAGGAGTCTCTGCTTCTAATCGCCTCGGAAATCTCCCGTGAACAGACCAACATTCTTTTTGACAGCAGCAAAATAAATTTTAAAGGTCAATTGAATCAGATAAGCCCAGTCTGGCAGCCCTTTCAGATGCAGAATTCCATGGATAACATTTAGGTTATGTTCGAGAACAGAAACAGAATTCTTTGGAGGAAAGGCTATTTAAAAGAAAAAAAAGAAGAGAAGAGAATGAAAAGGAAACAGCAATTAAATAGAATATCATCTGTACTCCCACTGGTGCAAAACCTGATGATTACCTACAGGGTGATGGACAATGCTACATGTATTAATCTAATTAAAGGCCTTTTTTTACAGGCATCAGAAGCCATCTCATTAGTGTGTTACTGAGATGCTCATTAATGGCTGGCCATGACTAATTTCTTGAGAATTATTCTTTAATTCTTTATCATTCCCAGCCTAACAGGAAAACACAATGTTTCCATGCCCCCCCCCCCCCCAAATACACAGTGGAGACAGGTTCTCATCAGCTGCCCATTGACTTGATGTTGCTTAATGAACAACCCTCCCCAGCAGCCCAATTGTTGTTTTAACAGCAAATGATTTATTTATGAGGAGAAACAAGTGAAGTTTCTGGGAACTTTCTCAGCTGTTATTAATGAACTGCCATTGTTCTGCTGCTTTCAGCATCTCCTGCACGAGGCAGGGAGGAGATGGAGGGGTGGGAGAGCAGGGCCACAGAGGGAGTGTGGCCACAGGGGAGCCTCCTGTCCCAGCCCACGAGCCCAGTGCTCTCCTCCCCATCCCAAACCCCTCTGGCCACATCCAAGAGCCCTCCCAGGCTCCAGTGCTGGGCCATGTCCCACCTTACCCACGCAGGGTCCCGTGGGAAGGACATGTGGATCCCTTACCAGGGGGCAACACTGAACCAGAGGGAAGATCTGGGCTCCAGGAGGGACCTCATTCCATGCTGCCAACCCACCAGCAGCTGATTTAATCCCCTGCCAGGGCTACCCAGCTCCTGAAGAGGAGCTGCTGCTGGTGGAGCTCTGCTGATGAAATTCTTACTGAGCTCTGGTGGAGCCTTAATGGATCACAGAACTACCAGGGTTGGACAAAACCTCAAAGATCATCGAGTCCAACCACCAGCAGTCCTGCACTGGGACGCCACGGCTTCTTTAAGCCCCCAGTGCTGCTGTTCCCCCCCAAACTGGAGCTGCTCATCCCCCAGGCTGGGTGGGGCCAGCCCTGCCTCTTCCAAGCCAGGAGGGCTCTGGTTGGTTCCTCTGACCGAAGGAGCAGAAATCAGGATTTCCACGTCACCACGTGCTTCCTTGCCCTTGGGGATTTTAGCAAAGCCCCAACCACCAGGAGACCCAGGAAAACCATGAGCTGAGGATCCCAGGAGAGCACATCAAAGGGGTCCCTGGGAATCAGACCAGAGACTGCTCCTCCAAGATGCTTGTCCATGTTTTCCAAACCACCTGACTGTCCTCTCACTTGCTAAAGGACTCCACATCATGGGTGTCACCAAAGCCAGGCACTCCCAGAGACCGGGCTGGTGGCAGCGGGAGCAGGACATGGGATGAGGAGCCTAAGGAAGCACAAGAAAGGGGAAGCTGCAGGTCCTCAGCACAGCAACCCTCAATTCTTCACCAGCTGAGGGGTTTGACATCCTCCTTTCCTCTCTCTGAGTTCATTATCAGCTGTTTGCCTCCCAAAATTATTTCAGACACATTCAGTAGGAGAATGACATAAAGGATTAAGACACAAATCCCTGCAGAGCTGTTGGGATGTGGCTCCCACTTCACTTGAGGTGGGATTTGCTGAGGTTTAGTGGTCTGAATGCCACCTCTGAAGCACCTCAGATGGGGTGCAGCCTGCAGGGATGGGGGAGGGAGACCTGGAAAACAGCTGAGCTGCTCCAGGTGCCAACTCAAGACCTATGCTGGCAGCCATTCCTTTTCCTCCTGGAAAACAACAAATCCTGCTCCCCATCCACTGCTCTGTGCCTCTCCAGCTCTCTGTGGATGCAAGGACTAGAGGCAAGCCTGGCTTTGTGGAGGGCACAGCTGCTCCTGGGTGCTGTGCCACCCTCCAGACTGATGGTCTGGGGATTTCCCACCGACGTCAGCGGGCGCTGGGCCAAAGCCAGGGATGAAGGAACGTCATCTGTGCTCTCATTCTCCATCAGTATCATCCTGTCAGTCATGCATACCGTGATGTGGGATGGCTCAGGACTCTTGGGACTCCTGTTTTCATCCCTTCACGCCCTGCCAGGCCTTCTGTGGGACAGCATCACCCTTCCCTTCCCACACAAGGGGCTAAAGACACAGACCCCCTTTTTAACACAGCAAGATTAGTAGCCCATCATTGTTTGTTGATTATGGTCATGCTTTTCTGTAAATGAAGTTTAGAAGTCATTAAAAGATTTGTCAGCTGTGACTTACGAGCCCTTCTTGCCAGAGGGGGGTGAAGCAGAGACAAATCCCCTCCAGGGCCATCTCATCTGTTATGTGTGAGCAGTTGCCACATTCCAATCACCAGGGACCCACCTAATCCCTACACAAAAAGCACCTGAAATATCCCCACAGCTGCTGGAACCTTCAGAGCTGGGGGGGGGGGGGGGTCCCTGCCACAGCACCAGGCTGAGGGACTCAGGGACAACAGACACTTTGCATGTGGCTTTATCAACGCTCATTAAGCCTTGGGCCCACCTTTGGGGAGGAGGAGGAGCATCTCCCGGCTTCCCAAGCAGGAGATACAGCTGAAAGGGCTGCAGGAGCTGAGGGCTGGGGCCAGGGGACACGACCAGCACCCCCTCTCCTGAGGAGGAGGAGGAGGATGAAGCATGGAGAGCCCCTGTTGTGATGGTCACCTTTGTCACCCCAGCCAGCAGCGTTGCCATGGCCTGTTGGCTCTGCTCTGGCATGGGGGATGCTCCCCACGAGGCATCCACCTAAAGCCAAATTTTCCTGCCAGGGCAGGGGCCAGTGCTGGCCCCAAGCACTGTCTGGCTCTGTGAGGACCCTGCAGCTCCTCACCAACACGGGCTGCTCGACCTTGTCCTTCCCACGGGATGCTGAACAGCTTCCCTGCACCAGGCAGGCACTCCTCCTGCTCCCGCTCACACCAAGCTCCCAAACGACCCCAGGGAAGCCAGGCTACCAGCCCTGAGTCCTGCCTGGAAGGTGGAAGCTCTCCAGGCATCTGCAGCATCCAGCCCCAGTGTGGGGGTTACAGCAAAGCGGGTGCCTGTCGGCATCTCCCAGGGCTCTCCCACCCCTGGGGAAGGGCACACTCCACGTGTCAAACTGCCTGGGGGATGTCAGGGGACACTGCAGAGCTGCTTGTTAACACAACAGCTTATAAAATCAATTAGATCACATTAAGTGGCAATTTGGCCCTCATCACACAGCCTCCTCTGCGAGAGGGGTAATGGCCCATGGACATTTACTGCCTGTTTGGCCTTAATTTGTTGGTGGAGAGAGCGTTCACAGTGGCAAACCTTGCTTTCTCAGACAACAAAATGTGTCACTAAAACCTTTGAGATCTTCTCCCCAAGCTTTCCTCTGCCAGAGCCCGCTGAGGTGTCCTGGAGGAGCCACACCACAGCAGGCACGTGGCACTGCAGTCGTGGGGCTGCCACCGTGGACCAGATGGCTGTGGCAGGAGCTCTGTGTGCTGCCTCTGGCAGTGGCCAACACCCCAGCACTGCCTGGAACACCAGCAGAGGTGACAAAGAGCAGCCTTTGGGTCCCCTGTGTGTGCCTGACATCCTCATGCCCCGAGGCTGATTATCCTTCATTCCCCCTCACTGCCCACAGGAAGCACTGAGGCATTAACCCTATTTTATCCTATTTAACCCCATCAAAGATGATCCTTCATCAGTAAAAGTGGCTGCCTTGGGACTGTGTCTCCCACCACTGATCCACAGACCTTTGAGGCCTCCCCCAAGACTTTCAGCTCTGTTTGCTTTCCTGGCTGTGCAGGGCATCGCCAAGAGCTGTGAGCAGGAACAGATCTGTCTGGAAACGGCTGCTCCACACTTACTCATTTTAACAGTAGCAGTCATTGGAAAAGCAAAAGAAGAAGAATGATTTCATTTTCATAACCTTGAGTTCCCCCTGCCCTGCTTGGATGAGCTTGCCTCCCTTATTTCCATCCCCCAGGAACGCAGACACCACGTTGCTCCTGCTCCAGAGCTCGCCGGGCGCTCAAGGCTTGGGCTCAGCTCTCAGATGCCCAGGGCTTGTTCCAGTGTGATGGATGATGAACCCCACAGGGAATCTCCTCGTGACCCTCATGGAGCAACCCTGAGCAGCCAACCCACACTGGCTTCCTCTGTGAGTGCTCATCTGCAGGTGCTGAATGAGCTGCCTGTGAGCTGTGTCCTTCTGTCCCCTCCTCATCATAAATAACGAGGGGGTTCCTGGCACTGCTGTGCCCACAGCCCAGAGCCAGCACTGGCTCTCTGATGAACTGGAGCTGAGGAAGTTGAATGGGGAATTTGAGGTGCTTTATGAAACTTTGTGGTTGGCTGTGCTGGGTTTTCAGCCATCCCCTCATCTTCCCCTTTGCCAGGGTGCTGGATGTGCGTGGGAACACACACTGATACAGCCCCAGCATGGCACCCACAAACCCCTGTGACCCACTGAATGCTCTGGTGGGAGTCTGGCTCTGGGAAAAGCAAGGATGCTTTATCATGTTATGCATTTATATTTTATAAAGGAGTCAGAACATGCCAGCACCTCCCTACATCACATGGTTATTGCTTAGGGACTCACTACTGCAAAACATCAACACCAGAGACAGAGAAAGCAAGGAAATTCCATTTTGAAATGTTTTCCTAAGACCCCTCCACCCACAAGACTTTGATTCTGTTAGGTCACAGTGACAGCTGCTTGGTTCTTTACAGTAGTGGCAATGAGGCAGCATTTTGCACTCCCACTTAATGACTGTACTGGGAACCCACGGGGAACCAGCACTTTCTCCTGGCACCAGGGGATGCTGTGAAACCTGTCTGGATTTTGCAAACCACAACTCCCACAGTGCCTTTGCAGTGGAGAACAGCAAAGGTCCCCCAAGCACTTTAGAATCTTAAAATTACAGAATTATCTGGGTTGGAAAAACCCTTCTAAGATCATCGATTTCAATCATTAACCCAACACTGCCAAGTCCACCACTAAACCACGTCCCTCAGACATGGCAGGGATAAAGAGAAAAGGATGTTTATTTTAAAAATGCTCATTGTTTTAAAAAACAAACTAGTGAAGAGGGTGAGGGAGGGAAAGACCAGCTGCTGAGTTCCTGGGGTTGGCCAGAACTCTCTCCATCAGCTGGGGTGAGGCAGGTGATCTCCAGGAGCTTGGAGAAACCTCTGGATTTCTGGTAGAGGCCAGGTGGGTTCAGGAGACTCATCATCACCTACTGAATGTGTTGGCCCTCAGGGGTCTGCCTTGAGCTGCCCTGAGGGAACTGGTCCCCCAGAGAGAGACCCCCTGGCTGAGGATGTCCCACCCGTGGGAACATCCTGCAGCTCCACGATCCCAGTGCCCCGTGGGAGTGTTGGGATGGACCAGAGATGTGATGGGGAGAGAAAGATGCCTTGCTTTCTGCTACCTGCAGCTCATGGGGCACCACACCAGCTTTTAGCACATCAGGCCATTCAAAACATTTGCTTTCCAAAGGGAGAAGTCCTAAAGTTGTGCTTATCTTCCTGGCTTTGCAGAGGTGTTTCCCACGTGAGTGGGGAGGAGTAAATCTCCCCGCAGTCACTTCCTAAAAGTTATTTAATTTCTTGTCTCTGTGCCTCACACAGCTTTTGTCTCTTGTGACTGGCTGCCAGTTTGGAAGCACAGCTGAAACTGGGAGGGCTCTGCACGAAGGGTGATGATCCTGGAAACCCCACCCTTTGGGGCACCTGACACGGGAACTCCGGGAGAAATCCTCTTTCTTTCACTATGATCTGCAACCTCCCTGTGCCACAACCCACAGCAGTTGCTTTTTGGGTTCAAGACAAAGTCACAAAGATTTCATGGCTGTGAACCACCTGAAAAGCCACCTGTAAATGCAGATGGTGACAGTGGTATCTGCAGAAGATAAAACCTGTAAGACCACTAACGCCAGTCACCTCAAACACACCTTGTGAAGTCAGGAGAGATCATTTTACAGTCAGATCCCAGGCTGGGTTCACAGAGGGGGTAAGAGTATCAATAATCTTAAGACTCCTTTGAGATGTTTTGACTTAGGGCACATGTTTTCACCACTGAATCTGAACAGTAAAACATCAGGTTGGATGAAGACTTGGCTAAGGAGGGAAGTGTCCAGCCAGCCCCACTAGTGAGGCACCTGCTTTTGGGAAAGAGAAACTCTGGAAAAAAGACCAGAACTTCTGAGCAGAAGCTACATGACTGAGCCATGGATGAGACCATTCCTGCCACCCTCACATTCCAGGTCTACCCTTTAGAGTTAGTTGTCCACCTGGGCAACAAAAGACCTCTGGAAATTGTGCTGTTCTCTCTACTGGTCAGTTTAAGCCTCTGGGAAATGAGATGTAGCTGAAGGAGGAGGAGATGGGCAAATAGCAGCATTAAATAGGTCCAGGTGTAGAAATTGCAGCCAAGCACAAATTTGGCCACCCTGATGCTCTGCATAGATTGTGCCTCGAGTTTGTCCCATGGAGTTTGTCACCTGCCAAGGGCAGCACGGCAGAACTGTCCCTGTCCCTGTCCCTGTCCCTGTCCCTGTCCCTGTCCCTGGTGCTGTGCAGTGAAGGAGGCAGGTGTTCCATCCCAAATCTGCTGTGGTGGAGATGGCTAAAACCCCCAGAAGGCGGGAGAGGAAAGGGTTTAGAAAGAGATCCCTTTCTTCTTAACCAGCTTGCAGCTCATGGAATCATTATCCCACCCTCTGGGCACTGCCCTGCCCTGATCTCCCTCCCTCAGGCTGGTAGAGTGTCACCTCAGAGTCACCCAGAGCACGGAGCAGAAGGGCATTACACAGGAATTTGGTGAGATCCCCACACCTTTACAAAGCTCCCTGCTGCCTGAACCTCTCCTGACTAGGAAGATTAAAGGGATTAGAAGCTTATAAATGATGTGGCAGGGAAGTGAGGGGCTTTAGAAAATACCGAGGTCTTAATTTACAACGGGTGTTTAAAAATGAATAGAGTGAGGATTTTTTTTCCTACAGGAAAATGGAAAAATTTTATCCTGAAGCAAGGTGATTTGACCAGTAAAATGCTTGGCCCATCCCATGTGGAAGTACTAATATATATTTTAGATGGTACAGAGACAAAGCATCTCTCCTTTGCTCCTTTGTAAATGAGCTGAAGAGAGTGAATGGGGGGTATGAGGATGGAAGAGAACATGGCTTTATAAAATAAAATAAAGCACTGCTAGAGTAGAGCTGGGAAGAACATTTCCAGATGAGTAGTTCATTGACTAAAAATTGTATTTTGGGGTAGGCTGAACACTACTCTCAAAGCATGCAAAAAGTCCCACTGGAGCTCTTGCAGAAGGAATAAAGTGCAGATATCTTATTTTCACAGACATATGGGCAGTGTTTTAGTTCAGCACTGGCAACACCCTGCCAAGCTCTCTCCTTCCTTCCTTTCACCCTCATCCCTGTCCCTGGGAGGGTTGTGCTTTTCCCACATTAACCAGTAGCTTGGACCAGTTAAATATGCAGCTCTGGTTAAATCAGAATTTAATTGAGCCTGTAAAAAGCAGGCCAAGCACTGAAAGCAATTCACAGCCAGACCCCTCCCTGCAACCCTGCTGAGACAGTCTGGGACAGCCCCAACCTCTGGGGGCATCTGCTCTGCTTGTGTCATAGAACCACACACTGGTTTGGGTTGCAAGGGACCTTAAAGACCATCCAGTTCCACCCCCTGCCATGGGCAGGGACACCTTCCACCAGCCCAGGTTGCTCCAAGACCCGTCCAGCCTGGCCTTGGACACTTGCAGGGATCCAGGGGCAGCCACAGCTTCTCTGGGCAACCTGTGCCATCCCTCACCACCCCACAGTGCAGAGGGGTGGTCACTTCTGCCCAGGGTCCCAAGGGTGCTCCAGACAGCCCTGACACCTTCTGGAGGGGCAGAAAGGGCTGCTTTGAGTTGCTGTGCCCACCCTCACCCACGAGCACCCCACCAGAGCACACCCAGCCTCCCCTGCCCTGGACAGGCCAAACAAAGATGGTCAGAGGGAGATTCACACGCCCAGGGCTGAAGGGACTTTACTACAGGTGACTCCTTGTCCCTCTCAGGTCACCAAGGCAGGGATGTTGGCACACACAGAAAGGAGGATGCGTTCCTGTGAGATGCCAAGTGGTTGGAAAGCAGGTTTGGGTGCATGAAGGGCTCTTCCCCTAATGCAGGTACTTCCCTGAGCCATGGAACAGGTTGGTGCAACTGAACCCGGGCCAAGCTGGTGCCCCTGTGCCACAGAGCCCTGCAGTGATGGCACTGGGACCACCTATCACCCCTGGAGCTCCTCAGAATTACTGCAAGGGCTGGATCGGGAGGAGGAGGGATGTGTGATGGAAAACAGGTCCATGCCAGAGGGTCTGAACTGGAGTATTAAACCTGTTAACCTACTTACACTTCAAAACCCCCGCGCAAAGATAAATTAGGAGAGGTCAGGGCTGTGAATGGAATTCAGTGGTTTCAGATGTTTCAGTTAAATTCCAAAATCCCCCATGTAAAGCCGAGAAGGTGGCAGCAAGGATGCCCACTGGGGTTTTCAGTTCCCAAAGCCTGACCGTGTGTCATGGTTTTGCCTAGTTGGTCAGCCCCTGGGGCTGAGGATGGTTTTGTCCTGGTGATTTCCGAACAAAAAAACTAATCAAAAAGTTCAGTGACGCCTTTGCTAATTACATCTTCAAGAAAACGGAAGAGAAGGTTTGTTGCATAGTTGAAATTAGGAGCAGCAGCCATGGAGAAGAGTAGCAGGTCCAAGGGGGGCTAGGTCCCCTCCTCTCCTGGCCCTGGGCTGGGGGCAAGTGTAGCACTGAAACTCCTCCTTCTCTTCTGTAAGAGAGTGAAGGAATAAAACTTTAAAAGACAAACTGCTTGGACAGAAACCCCTGCAGAGAAATCCCAGCGAAGAGATAAGGGACCTCCAAGGTCAAAGCTGGCAGCTGGAAAAGAAAGAAAAACTGTGCGAAGGGGGGCTTGTTCACTCTCTCCCTTCAGCAGGGAAAGGACTGAAAAGTAATCCCTGCTACCTGTGAAAGTTTGGTGGGGTGAGAAGACTCCCGTGCTGCTTGTGGAAGAATCTACACTGAAATAAGTTGATGAATGAGGACTACTTCTCCTCCTTGAACTAATATATAAAGAGGGGAGGAGTACTTCTGTAAATACATAGCACTTTTACTTAAACAGAATTATTGTAGATATAGTTCTTTAGTAGTTTTTATTTTGCTAGTAATAAATATTTTCCCCAAATCTTGTCTCTTTTGTCTGCATAAACCTTCTCTCAACTAATAGTAATTGTGGGGGGGGGTGTGAAAGCAAATTGACCCAGAGCAAAACCACAACACCATGATCAGAAGGTCTCTGGAGCCAAGACTGTCCCTTGGATCACTCGCACTGTGCCTTGCAGAGAGGGGCTGTGCCTCCTAATGCGATCTCTGATTCACTCCCCCAGAAAAATCAATAGTCACTGTAATCATCCCTATTAGAGCTCCTGGTCTGTCTCTCCCTCATTACCCTAATTTTGGAGGTGGCAAGACTTTTTTTGCTGCTTTCTGTGAGTTGCAAGGGTTTATTTATTCCTAGGGTTGTCACCAATTTATCAGCCACAGTGTGGCCAGGAGGACCAGGGCAGTGACCGTCCCCCTGTGCAGGGCACTGGTGAGGCCCCCCCTCAAATCCTGGGGTCAGTTTTGAGCCCCTCATGACAAGAAGGACATTGAGGGGCTGGAGCTTGTCCAGAGAAGGGAACGGAGGGGGTTCAAAAGGCACGTGGGGAAATGGTTTAGGGGGTGGCATTGGCCGTGCCGGGGGAACAGTTGGACTCGATGGCTTTAGAGGTCTTTCCCAAACAAAACAATTCTGTGATTCCTTTGCTTTTCAAACACTCTCCAGCTGCCTCAGGAGTCGCTGGTGGCTCTGGGGAGCACGAGGGTTGAAGGCAGTGACCCTCCACCCCGGGTGCCAGAGGGCTCTTGCCTGCAGAGGGGCAGCCCCTCCACCACCCCACGAGTGACACCAACACGGGTGTCCCCATTCCAAGGGCTGGCTGGCACCGACCATCCCTGGCTGGGCCCTCGGGGGCAAGCACTGGGAGTGGCTCTTGTGCCTCTCTGGCTCTAAACGTGCCCAGGGTGTGTGCACGGATTCCTCTTGGGGTCAGCAGCGCTCAACCTTGCCCAGCCTGAGAAAAGCTGGTGATTCAGAGGGGAGGCTGAAACCCTCCTGCTTTGGGCTCCAGCAGCCACGACAGAGTGACTTGACAGAGCACTCCTAAAACTTTGCAGGCTCTGGGTGAGATTTACAGAGCGCTGGGTGCAGGGGAGTATTTATTGTGGAGCAGTGACAGTGAGCCCAGAGAAGGCAGGACAGGAGGGAGCAGCACGATCCATCAGCAGGGGAAGGGCAAGACAACTTATCTGTTTGCTGCAATTCCACTTACAGCCAAGAAAAATGAGCCATCATAACAGGAATTATGTGTGGCAGGGAAGGACAAACTGCTCTAATCAAATCAACAGCGGTTCAGATAACTCCTGGAAGAACCCTGTCAGGGGCACCCGGCTCCACTTGGAGGGTGATGCTGGGCTGGGAGGATGCTCCTGGCAGGCCAAGGAGGCACAGACACTGCACACCCTCCCAGGATGGATAAATAAGTACTCAGAAAGCAGGCAGTGCACCTCTGGAATACTGATTGCCTGGTGCTAATATTTTCTGCCTCCCTGCTACAAAGCCAAGGCAATTTGATTTAAGCCAACACATAAATAAGAACTTCCCAACTGTAAGGTGAGGTGAGGCAGGGGAGGATGGTAGGCAGGAATATAGAAGAAAGGAAAGTTAAAGCTAATAATGCTGAGAACTGTCTCCCAGGAACGCCTGAAATGGCCCCTGAAGGCAAAGCTTTCATCTGGGTCTCCACTGCTCTGCTGTTTTCCTCAGGTGAGGTGTGAACCTTGGGGTCAACACCATCACCTTGAAGCTCCTCTCAAGTTTGCTGACTCCTGAGCAGCAAAGAACTCCTTTCTGCTGCTGGGGTGGCACAGATGAAACCCCAGACCCAGAAAGGTCTTTGTCCTCCAAGTTCTGGGGCCTCCAAGATAAGAAGGACGTGGATCTGCTGGAGCAAGGCCAGAGGAGGCCACAAAGATGCTTTGAGAGCTGGAGCCCCTCTGCTCTGGGGACAGGCTGGGAAAGTTTGGGTCGTTCAGCTTGGAGAAAAGAGGGCTCCAGGGAGACCTTGGAGCCCCCAAGGTCAAAAAAATACCCTAATTCCAGGGGAAACAGGGCCATGAGGGCTTTAAAGCCCTGAGCAAGCACCTCGTGTCAGACCCAAGGGAAGAACAAGCCTTGCTTTCCCCACAGAGGGTTTGCCAGAGCATCCCCTTCCCCAGGCAGGCAGCACTGGCTCTCCTCACAGCTCTCCCTGTTCCTGTGATGTATGACAGCTGGGAACTCTCATATATCCACTGGGCAGGCTCATTTATACACTGCTTGAAAAATAGATGGTGTATGAAGTGCAATTTGGTGTTGTAGCAGAGCTCTGTCCCCCTTGGGGTGTCAGGGCATTTGATTAAAGCCCTTTTATGGGAAATCAATATTTTCCTCATTTTAACTTTCATTCTCAGGCCTAAAAACTACTGAGATGGACTTGTAAGATGCTGCACTACATCCATGCACACACGGGTCTATTCATTAGGGGAGGAATCCCTCAGCATTTCTTTTTCTTTCATAAGCACTGACAAACGTAAACAAGCAGCGAGGGGATCTCTCTCTAATGGGGCAGACACTGCCTGCAGCAGGGATGCTCTGTTTACTGCTGGATTAAAGAATCCCACTTTAAAAAAAACCTGGCTCAGATCCTCCCAAGGTCCCGGCTCCACCCGGGAATGAACACACAGCACCAGCCCCTTCCCTGCATTCCACACAGAGGGAAGATGTCCAGGTCCCACCCTCCAGGCTGCACCACATCTCAACAGCCACACAGACTCCCCACAGGGCTGGGGTTGCTCCATGTGCTGGGATGTGTTTGACAGGCCCCTGGTTCTGCCACCAATCCAGCAGGGGAGAGCAATGATGGGAGCGACAAGTTATTTTCCAGGACAAACTGGGGGCCAGGAGAGATGCTCTTACCAGAGAACTGGACCGTGTTTGGATGTGATTACAAAGTCACAGAATTACTTAAGCTGGAAAAGCCTTCTAAGAGCATTGATTCCAACCATTCCCCAAGGCCACCACTAACCGTGTCCCCAAGTGCCACATCCACATGTAAATTAGGATAAAATTACGATAAACCCAATTTCCTTTCTGCTTAACACTGAGGAGTAAGATGGGCTTGTCCAGCACTGCTGCTTTTTGTAATTGTAAATTTAAAGCACCACATTCCAGTTGATGGTTATTGATTGTGGTGCTTTTGGAAGCCACAATTCAGGGATGTGAGGGCAAGGTGGCAAAGGAGAGGACAGGTCCTGTCTCAGAGGGCTGAGTGTCCCCAGTCCAGCCCAGAGCTCCTCACCCTGCACCACCTCCACTGTGGACTCACTTGGTCCTGCAGAGTAAACTTTACCACCCTCTGTTCAAAGTTCAGCCACCCAACTCACCAGCAGAGACAGCAGTGGGACAACAGGACAAACTTCTCACCGAGAGAAAAGGAACAAAGTGACTGAGATGGCAGAAAGAAGGGATAGAGTCCCAGCATCAGCTGGAGAGGGAAATTGTCCTGGTTGTTTTTGTTTGTTTGTTTGTTTGTTTGTTTTCTTTCAAAATAAAAAAAATTCATTAACATTTAAATGAATTCATAAACATTTAATTAAAGGACTGAATATTTACTGCCTGCTCCCTGAGGGTTGGGAAGCGGGAAGGGAAAGTTTGCAAACACTTCACAACCCTCCCATTGTTTATTCTTGGAAAAATGTCAGATGCTCAAAATGTATCTGAGAGTTTTGTGCCCAGGCACACATGGATAATGATGCTGCTTTGCAGTGGGATGTGCATGAGAAATGTCTCCATTTAGAGGAAATATAAGTGGGTTGGGGTTTTACACAGGATGAGTGGGATCAGACAAAGGGATTATTGAAGGGGACCCAGCTGGTTATCTGGGGACAATCTCCCTCTTGGTGAAAGCTGGCAGGGCTCAGATGGGTATCAGCTGCTGGAGGCAGCCAGCACCAGCCTGGCTGTGATGTGATGTGATGCTCATCTGGGCTGTGTTATCTGCCACGGCACTTTGCTGAATCAGTCACGCTCTCATAAAGCCCCAAAGAGAAACAGTTTGTCTGGGTAAAGACATCCAGACAAGAAACACAGAACAACACCAGGCACTGCTGCTCCAGGGGAGAGCAAACAACACCCCCAAAGACATCCCTCAGATCAGCCTTCTCTTTGTGACAACATCCAGGAGGAAATTCCTCCCCAAAACTAGGATGGCTCCTCAATTTACAGCCCACATGGCACAAGGGTGCCCAGTGGCCTGTCCTCCAGGAGCAGGGCCACCAATCTTCCCTAACATCCCCCTGCCAGGCACAACAACCCCCTGGTGCCTCCTGCCCCTGCTCATGACCCCGGGGATCTGCACAGCCCTTCATACTCCCCCCCTGCCCCAGTAATTTTCGCATTTGCCACTGAGGGATTTTCATCAGTTTGAGAAGTTTCGACCCCAGAAGGGAACCCTGCTGCTTCCCAGCACAGGCAGGATTTACAGGCAGGGGCAGGGGATGGAAACTTTATGAGATTTATGCACTTTTTTTCCTCTGGAAAGCGTCATTTTCTATTTCCTGACCTGGTTCCCAGCCTCACTTTTGCTCAGGCACCCGGGGTGAGGATTAGTGGCAAGCAGGCAGTGCCTGTTATTTGACTTTCAAGGTATTAGGAGTGAAAACAAATGTCTCTCCTGAGAGAGACAGGGGGGATATGCCCCTCAGGGTGCCCACAGCACTTGGCACCAGGCCCATCCTGCTGAGGGCATCCCTCATGCCAGGGCAGCTCTGGCAATGACAGTGGGAGATCACGAGTGGGAAACCCAACATGTGGCTCAAAGGAAACCCCCAATCTGATCCCATCCCCTCCTGCAGACCCCACCTGCACTGTGACCCCACACCTGCACTGTGACCCCACACCTGCACTGGAGGGTCCCCAGGCAGTGGGAGATGTGTCTCTCCAGGGTCTCCGTGGGTTTCCAGGCACCCCCTCTCATCTCACACCTACTGTATGGTGGTTCCTAGGACCACCTTCCAGCATTCCAGCATTCCTGTTCCCTGTTCTCCTGGGTCAGAGATCCCCAAGGGCTGCTCAAAGAATACACTCAATTTACCTGCCTTCTCTGCATCCTCTGTTCCCAAAGCCCCTCTCCTTTTAATAACAGTCCCCCATTATCCTCAATATCCCTTCTGTTATGGATGTATTTGGAAAAAGCCCTTCTTGTTGTCCTTGACTTCTTGGCCTCACGACAAGGATGAAATCCAGGACAGAAGGATGAGACTGGGACAGGCTGACAGACCTGAGAGCTGCTCATGCTCCTGCATCTGAAATGTAAACTCCTCCAAGTTTCACAAGAATGAGTGGCCGGGAAGAGATCACACCCAAGAAGGTCTTGGGTAAGACTCCAACAGGAGCATAACCCTTTTTAGACATCAGAGGAGTTAGAAGAAGAAGTGGGGGGTTCTGAACAACCCAGTTTGCAGAAAACCTTTCAGCCCCAGTCCCTTACCCAGGAGAAAATCCACGTCTCACTCAGACATTTCCTCCTGCCCAGACTCTCCGGTGCCTGGCAGGGCGTGAGGTCTGAACCTCCTCCTGCCATTGCAGCACTCCCATTTCACACTCAGATCCACCAGCACCAAGGAGGAGCTCAGCCCGTGCTGAAAAGCTGGCACAGCTCAGCTGCAAAGTCCAGGAACTGAGCCCAAAAGCTGCACCAGCTGCAGGTGGAACTCCAGGTCCTGCCCTGCTCTGCCAGAAGTCAATTAACTCTGAACCTCAGTGCAGCAGGATTAGCCCCTCAGGAAACACCAGCAGGACTTTACTGGGTTTTATTCACCCTCTGGAAAACACTGCCAGGTGACAACGCTCAGTTAAGGAATTACTACAGAAGTAGAAGGATTTACAAACCACCAAAGGATTTACAAACCTTTGGATTTTCAGGACGAGTGAAAATCATGGGGCCACGTTTAAGGCACTTTCTCCATAATTCCCTGTGACCTCCCAGTGGGCACAGCAGTGTGATTTGGGGTGAAACACGGCATCCTGGGACATGTTGTATATTACTGATGTTATATTTGGATGAAAGAAGATTTTAAAGCTACAAAATTCCACAAAAGATGGAATTCCACAACTTTCCACCCAAACCTGTGATTTAAGGCAGATGTCAAAATGATTGCTCCTAATTCTGGAAACCTCTGAAGTTCCTGAGGGGATAAACAGAGTTAATAAACACCTTCCACTCTCAGCCAGTGCCGTGTTTTTTTCGGAGCAGACACAATCCCAACAACATTACATCAGGTTTGGTAGGAGGATCATCACATTTCTTTTGATTAGGTGTCAGGAATAAACTGTCGATGAATTATGGGAGTTTTTTTTTAATGAGTTCAAAGTCCATGAAATCATTTTCTTCCCTGGATCAGTTAGAATTTCAAAGCCAAATTCCCGTGGGACCAATTTATTGGGAGTTGCAAAGAGGCTTTTGTTCTGCATTTCCCAGCCACTCCACAGGCTGCCTGACCCTGTGTTTGCTTAGCTCTGATTTCCCTTACTCAGATAAGATGCTGAATGGCCCAGCTCAGAGCTCTGGGGAGCAGCTTTCTCCTTCTGCCTGATAATACAGATTTTGGAGCTATTGCTTACAAAGGAAAAAGATAAATGTCCTGCACTTCCCACCGACTCCTCAAACCACCCAGGGATTTTTGCTGGCACGTTGTGCAGGAAGAGTTGTTCAGTGTAAAGAGCTTTTCCTTCTTTATTTGGGATCATTGCTGGAATACCTACAGAGAGGGGTCCAACTGAGCAGGTCACCCCACTGCCCTCCCAGTGTGAGATG
The DNA here is from genome assembly GCF_003031625.1 of Empidonax traillii. NCBI lineage: Eukaryota > Metazoa > Chordata > Aves > Passeriformes > Tyrannidae > Empidonax > Empidonax traillii. The sequence continues at coordinate 180,104 of NW_020956377.1, forward strand.
GGACAGCACTGCCCCCAAAGCACAGAGAGCACCCCAGGCCCAAATAATCCCAGTCAGGATGGCCAGAGAAGGTGGCCACAGGGGCAGGATCCACGTGCACAACCATCTCCCTGGGTTTCAGTGGGAACTCAGAGCTGCTGCCTTCAGCCCCATCAAAAATTCCAGCTGGAAATGACCAACCAGCTTCAAAACATCTGAGGAACATGACATCTTTTAGCACCAACAACCACAGGAACACCCAAACTGCTGGCCCAGATCAAGGCAGAGATGCCCCCCCAGCTGCCTGTGTGGCACATGGGGCAGGTGTGTGCAGGGTGACACCCAGTATAATTTAATAGAGGACCTGGAGAAACACAGCTGAGAAACATCCCCATCCCTGGAAGTGTCCAAGGCCAGGCTGGACAGGCCCTGCCCAAGCCGCTCTGGTGGAAGGTGTCCCTGCCCATGGCAGGGGGGTGGATTTCGGTGAGCTTTAGGGTCCCTCCCAACCCAAACCACCCTGTGGGCACATGAAACATGGCAGAGAAGGTGGGAGAGGTGCCCTGAGCTCCCCTTTCTGCTGGCACTAAGCTTTTTGAGGGCCTTGGGCATCAGAACATGGGCTGGACTTCAATTTAACCACCTACAGGTCCAGCTGCTGCTCTGCCATATAATCCATCTGATCCCAAAAGAATACGGCATCATTTCTGCTAAATCCACTCCTGGCTCCGTGGGATGCTGTAAAAAATCAGGACATCCATTCCTCAAAAACTTCCCAGCATGTCAGCTCCTGCAGCTTCCACAATAAAACACGGCCCCAGACTCAGCCATAAAATAACATGTGGGCTCAAGTGCTGCTTGGTCCAAACCTCTCCTCGGTGGTGTGAATTCCCTGATTTCTGATTTTCCCCGTGAGTTTGAAGGGCTGGAGCCCCCCAGGTGGAGAACAGAAGTGGTTGGCACCCCCACAGCTGCTGTTTGCAGCCTGGAGTGTTTAAATTGGCATCAATTCCCGTGGTTTGAGCCCAGCAGCTGGGCAGTGCCACCAGCTCAGCCTGTGGCCTCAGAATATTCTGGCCTCAGAATATTCTGTGAGTGAGCATCTCACCACCTTCAGACCCCCCTCAGCTCCTCCAGTGGAACCAGTCAATAGGATGGGGTCTATTTGTGACTCTATAAGCTGGCCCTTGCTACCCACAAGATAATCCTGGTGGTCTTTCTGGATCCTGATGGATGTTCTGCCTTGTCCACCCCTCCCAGCAGCACCTCCCAAAGTTCCCCTGTGTCCCAGCAAATGCACCAGTCACCTGCACTGTTACCCAAAGTACAGGCATTCTGGGAAACATTTCCACAAAACTTCCGTTAAAACCAAGACAATTTTCATTTCCTGCACTTTCCATATCTCCCAAAGAGTGAAAAAACTCCTGGAACCCAGAAAATGAGCATATTTATTAACTCCCCTTGATAAATACAGGCTAACACATGCTCACACTTTTCTTGTGACAATGCCAATCACTTAGCACGGGTCACTGAGCACCCACCACGTGGCTGTGATGAAATTCGAGCCCCTCTGATCCAGGCTGGATCAAACCACAGCTCCCAGTATTGGGTGATGCTGGGAACTGCTGACAGAGCCAAGGTGGGATCTCTGAGCTCACATCCTGCAGTCTCAGAGCAGGAGCTGAGGAAGGAGCGGGACACGTTCCCTGGGAATATTGCTGAGGATTCTCAACTCGTTCTCCTTCTCTGTGAGGCAGCACAGCTGAAGAAAGGACCCACAGAAGGTGCTCAGTACCCTGGTGCTGGTTTAGGCAATCGGTTAATTATTTGTTTAACTCTGAGCACAAGAGCAGCCTGATTAGATGCACAGGGACACCCCTCCAGCTTAAGTGTTTTGCTGGACCAGCTCCACGATGGAAAGGATAAAGCCAGGGGCTCTGTGCAGAAGACAGAGGGATTTTGATGAAATTCTTCTGACAGGGAAGGAGGGAGGGAGAAATGTAGCCTTTATTTAATGCCCTCCTCCCTTTACCATTTATATTCCTCACGCTGCGAGCCGTGGTCTGAAGGCAGGGGGGAGGAATGTGCTTGGCCCCCAGCTCCCTCCTGCTCTGCCCACCACCCTGTGCTGCCAGGGAACTTAAAAAGGGATCAGCCTTGCCCTGTCTTTGCAGTCAAAAAAGGAAAAAAAGGGAACGATTGTGTTCCCTCAAAGGAGGGACAAGCCTGTGCGACTCAGGCTGATTTTGGATGCCCCAAAGGGCCAAAAAAGCTGGTCCTTGAGCTGCTGCCTCCCAGGAGTAGCCCCTGCACCCCACTGAGCATGTCCAGGTGAGCAGAACCACCTCCTGATCCCCAGCAAAGCTCCCCTGGAGCAATGCAAAGCACACAGGACAGACACTGGGTGTGCAATGATGGGGGTTCTGCCCAATTTGGAGGTGCTGAACTCGCCCAGCAGGCAGGATGGCAAAGGGGGAATTATCCCAATCTACCAGCAACCCCCAGCTTCTCCCTCCCTACCCTCCTCATATGAATCAACAACCCAAAATCTGTCAGAGAGACCTGACTTCCCAGCCACGTGCTTTTAATGACCACTTATATTTATCTTTTCTCAGCCTGCAGAGCTGCCAGGATTTCAGTAATGACCCCTCATCAGCACTGCAGCCAACCCGGCAGGGACTGCCCCAAAAACACGGGCTTTGCTGAAAGCCTCTACAAACCCTGTGCCAAAAACCCCTCACTAACTGCCCAGAGATCACAGAATCACAGCATGGGCAGGGCTGGAAGGGACCATCAAGCTCATCTCGTTCCAACCCCCTGCCATGGGCAAGGGACACCTTCCACCACAACCAGGTTGCTCCACAAGCCCCATCCAACCTGGCCTTGAAAATCAAGCTATGGAGACAAACACCCCAAACGTCCAGCACAAACTGGAAAACACCCCAAACCAGCAGAGGCCAAGGCACCCCAAAAGGACCAGGGAGGGTGGAGGGCACACGATGGCTCCTGCTGTGGTGGTGGGGCAGGGACATGCCACCTGCAGCCCTCGCTGCTGGCACGAGCTCTTGGCTGTGCTGGAAACTCCCACAAGATGGCAACTTCCTCCTGCGTGTTTTCACCAGCATTCCCATGGCCTTTTTTTTACCAGCAGCTGGTTGGGAGGAGGTTTGGCTGCTGCCTGCTTTGAACACACTGGCACTACGAGGGGCCAGTTCTGAACTGGGAACCCAGCTCTGCACATCAACACTACCATGTTTCCCCAAACTTGTCTGCTCTGAATTCATCTGTCTCTCAGTTCTTCATTCATCCCAAGCCACTTTCTGCATCATTTCACCTTGTTGTGGTTTAACCCCAACTCAGCCCCACGAAGCCACTCGCTCCCTTCCCTGGGTGGGATGTGGGGGAGAACTGGAAGGGTAAAAAGTGAGAAAAACTGGGTTGGGATAAAGGCAGTTTAATAGGGAAAGCAAAAGCTGCACATGCAAGCAAAGCAAACCAAGGAATTCACTCCCCACTTCCCATGGGCAGGAAGGCTTCAGCCATCACAGAATCATCACTGAGAGGGTTGGGTTGGAAGGGACCTTGAAGCTCTTCTTGTTCCACCCCCCTGCCCCATGTAGGGACACCTTCCACGGGCAGGGGCACCTTCTACTAGCCCAGGCTGCTCCAATCCCTGTTCAATTAGGCCTTGAACACTTCCAGGACACCTCCAAGAAAGCAGGACCCCATCCCATCTAATGGTGACTTGGGCAGACAAACACCATCACTCCAAACGTCATCACTGTCCTTCTTCCCCCAGCCCTCCATGCTGAGCATGATCCATACGGTCTGGAATATCCCTGGGGTCAGCTGGGATCAGCTGTCCTGGCTGTGTCCCCTCCCAACTCCTTGCAGACCCCCAGCCCCCTTGCTGGGGTGAGGTGAGAAGCAGCAGAGACCCTGATTCTGTGTCAGCCCTCCCTCAGCCACCAGCCTCACGTGCCACCCCAGGCAGGTATTTAACCTTTCCAGGGCCATCTATAAATGGAGCTAATGCAGCTGCCTCATGTCCCTGCTAATTCATTAACCCTTGGTGGCTGCAGGGCACTGCCACCCCTGCACAGGGACAGCAGATCCTGCCCCGGGAGGTCAACAAATGAGCGGCAAAGCCACAGCAGGGGCCGCTCAGGGCTTGGTTTTCTCTTTTGTCTTGGCCACATTTCTGTGCAGGTTTGTACCTTGTAACACACTGGCACCACTGGCCCTTCTAACACGTCCTAAATTCTGGAACTGTGTGGAGAAGGACAGAAAGTGCCTGTTACCCTCCAAGGTATCACTCAGAGAATGAAAGGAGCAGTAACAGTTGTTCCCCTCCAAAGCCACGTTTGAGCCTCTCTGCCTATGCACACACATGCACAGAGCTGCTCCCTGTGCTCTCAGCAATCCTCTGCCTCCAAACAGGGGAGAAATATTCCTCACGAGCCAAGACAGCCAGGGGAGATGCTGATTAGACCAAGAAACTCATAAAAGGAAACCTTCCACAAGTGACCAAGGCTGTGACTCAGAGGCAAAGCTAAGCTTTGGGATTATCCCACTTACAGCTTCAAGAAGCAAATTCAATTAAATTACAGTCTACCCTGATTGCCACCTTGGCTGGGATGCAATGGGCATACCAAAGAGGGCTGACTGAGACAAGGGGTGATTTGGGGAGAGCAGAGTGGGAAGGAAAAGTGTCCAGAGGTGGGAGGATGTACCACCCAGAGCAGATGCTGGGGCAGCTGGGACATACCAGTTGCAGGAGGCAATTCAAAGTAAGGAATCGTGAGACAGAGAAGGCAAATCTAGCAAAACAGAAGCAGAAATTCATTCCTTTCCAAACAGAGGGTCAGTCAGGATTACAGCAGCAAGTGGTCCCAGCAAGGTGGGCAGCACAGCCCAGCCTGGCAGCGTGCAGGGACATCCCACTTGAGCTGAGCAGCACTGGGAAGCAGCAAGCTGGAGAGTCAGTGATTCCAGCTGCCCTTGCTCAGGGATTTGGCCCCTGGGGATGTCCCTGTGCTGCTGCCACAAATGGGGGGCACAAACCCAAAGGAGTGACCCACCTGCAAACATCTCCCTGAGACCCATTGCCCTGGGGGTGCCTGACTCCCACCTGGGAACCTGTGTGTGCATGGGGAGATTGGATCTAAACACCCCCAGGGCAGGCAGGTGAAAACACTGAAGCTTAAATTGCAGGTATAAAAAGCATATGCTGGCCTCTGACAGAGGGCTTTGTTATGCAAACACATGAAATACTCCATGAAATTAAAAAAAAAAATAAAAATCAGACAACCAAAAAACCAACAGGCTACTGGAGCATTCAAGACAGAATTCTTGCTGGTTGTTAAGTGCTGCCTGCTCAGTGGACAGGCAGGCTTTATTAACCAACAACTGCTGCAGAGAACTCCAGTGACAACAGAGCTCAAGAGCTAAAATAAACCTCAGGGACTGTTCCCAGCCAGTGTGGAAACACAAGGTTTGCAGCAGGCTGAGATCCTGGGGATGGAGGGTGAGGGATGTTCAGAAACTGGCTGGGCAGCTGGAACTGCCCCGAACTGAGATCAGCTCAGCTTAGCAAAGCTCTGCTCACCACCCAAGCCTTCACATTTAGACTTTCAATCAAGTGCTTAATTAACAGAGCCAGGAAAAGCAGGGCTCTGAAATTTAATGAGCCACTCAAGGCAGAGCTAAGTGCTTCAGATATCCAAGCTTTCAAAAAACATGAGAGAGCGATAAAAAAAAGTGAAGACTACGCAAATATAACTCCCCCCTTGGGTCGACTGTAAGGTTTGCTGCAAAGAAATGAGGATGCACCAGCCCTGGAATGGCTCTGAGACAGTGACAGGAGTGTTTATTAAGGGGCTTGATCCTCAGGGTCCCACAGTGAGCTCAGGGTCCCACAGCTTCTCTGATTTCAAGAGGATGCCCCAGATTTCCATCTGCAATGCTGGAGTGCTGCCTCCTGCAGGAAAAGGCTCCTCTCAGGGGACCCAGGTTGGAGGAGCAGGGAAGGGGCCAAGAGCTGTGATGGAAACCTTAACAAAGTTTCAGAAAACTCAGCCCACTTTGGGTCTGTCCTTTCCTCCCCTGCATATTCTGATAGAATCAGAGAGAAAAATGCCCCAGCAGAGCTGGAGGTGCCCTCAGTGCTGGTGGCCCTGGGTGCACCAGGGGCTCTGGTGGTGGCTCCAGCTCAGTGAGGGTTTGGGGTAACACCTCCCCACGCCTGAACCCACCCCTGGACCACAGCACGTCCCCAGAACATCCCAGGGAAAGGTGTCATGTCAGGAAAGCACCAGGAAACAACTTGGCTTGCACCTGACCCACAAGGGGTTAAAGAGACGTGGCTGGAGGGTTTGGTGAGGCTGCAGATCAGCCTGCTGAGAACTGCTCTGTGCACAGTCTCCCACTCCTCACCTGGAAGGCTGATGGATGTGATCATGTGATGAATCACAAAATGAATCCCAGGATGGTTTGGGTCGGAAGGGACCTTAAAGATCATCCAGTTCCACCTCCCTGCCATGGGCAGGGATACCTCTCACCAGCCCAGGTTGCTCCAAGCCCCGTCCAACCTGGCCTTGGACACTTCCAGGGATCCAGGGGCAGCCACAGCTTCTCTGGGCAACCTGTGCCAGGGCCTGCCCACCCTCACAGGGAACAATTCCTTCCCAATATCCATCTAGTCCCGCCCTATGTCAGTGTGAAGCCATTCCCCCTTGTCCTGTCCCTCCATCCCTTGTCCCCAGTCCCTCTCCAGCTCTCCTGGAGCCCCTTTAGGCCCTGCAAGGGGCTCTCAGGTCTCCCTGGAGCCTTCTCTTCTCCAGGTGAACCCCCCCAGCTCTCCCAGCCTGGCTCCAGAGGGGCTCCAGCCCTTGGAGCATCTTCATGTCCTCCTCTGGACCTGCTCACTGGAAGGTGAGGTCCAGAGCATGGTCAGTCTCCACACTCAGGGCTTGAGGCTTGGCAGGACTTGGGGATTTGTGATTTGAAAACTCAAAACACCCAATTCAACATCCAAATTTTACAGATAAAAAAAAAAAAAAAAAAGTACAGCATGGAGCCACAAAGGTGATTCCAGGGTTGAAGAAAATGCTTGACAAAGAGAAAACTAAAGACTTTGTCCTGTGTAGCTTATCAAAGGGGATAGGGGAAGGTGATGTGATTTCTCTGGGTGAGAACTTTCACGTGCAGACAATACTGGATAGGAAAAAGCTCTTTAATCAAAAGGGTAAAGACAGAACAGGAATAAATGGCTGCAGGCTGAAACCCAACCAACTCAAATGAGACAAAGGGCACAAATTATAACAGGGAGATGATTAACCACTGGCACAAGTGACAGCGGGGACAGGGGAGTCTGACTGTTGACATCTTAACTGTGTGTGTTTGAAAGAGATGCTTTAATCACACACAGGCTGAGCTGGGTTGGGCTCTGAGGGAACCCCAGGACGGTGGAGTGATGGTGGTGGGCTGATCTCAACACTCTTCAGACCCTCCAGGCTTCTTCTGAAGGAAATCCCTGCCCAGGGGAAGCTGCCCCTGGCTCAGAGCAGAGCAGTGGGTTAACACTGCACTCACGGGAGATGCCAGCCTGCCGTGGGACCACAGGCTGGGGAATCCCAGCCCAGCCAGAGTCCCCCTCCTCTGCCCAGGGGCTCCACCACACACTCTGTAGAATAAGCTGTGAGGACCTGTCTGTGTAAAACTGCAGCACCAGGTGAAAGGTTTTATTTGCTGCCTTAAATCACCGCTCTGCTTTTTTTTCTTTTTTTTTTTTTTTAATACTGCTCCGAACATAAACGTCCAGGGCTCAGCTCCGTTATTTCCAGCGCTTCACACACCCAGGGAATGGATCCCAGCAACCCCTCCCGGTGCTGGCTTTTAAGTACGGAGAGCAATTACACTCAACTGCTCTCATCAGCCCCGTTAATGAGCCTCGTGGACACAGTTTGCTGGCAGCAGCTGCTGCACATCACTACTGATCTGAGAGCTGCGGGGTGGGCAAACCCTCCTGCTGCAACACAAGTACCCTCCTTCGATGGGAGTGAGCGCCGTGGAGCCCCTTCCCAGCGCTGCTCCTCTCACCACCACACTCAAAACTCCAGCTGGAGGTCCACTCAGGAACCCACTGAGGCCAGGGCATGGCCACCACCTGCTCTTGGAACTCCCTGCCCAGCACGGAATGATGGAATCAGTAAGGTTGGAAAAGTCCTCTCCACCAACCCAGCGCCACCACCGTGTCCACCACGTCCACACGTTCTCTGAGCGCTTCAAGGGATGGGGACTCCACCAGCTCCATGGGCAGCCTCTTTCAGTGCCTGGCAACCCTTTCCAGGAAGAAATTTTAACTAAGATCCCCACTAAACCACCCCTGGCTGAGATCCTGCAGGTGGGTGCCACCCTCCACCCAGTGCTGTCCTGGCAAACCACGGACTGGCACAGGTGAGAGAGGCTCTGCACTGCCTGGGAGCCCCAGTTCGACCAGTGGGGAGTCTGTCCTGGGGATTCTCCCCTCTCCAGACCATTTCCAGGGGCAGTGCAGACCCAAGGGGTTATCTCTCAGCACCCACTGAGGGGCTGTGAGTGGTTCTGGGGGGGAGCTGGGGAGCCCCACCCTCAGCTGGTGGGGGCACAGGGTGCCCTGCCCAGCCCAGGGCTGTGCCCTGTCTCTGGACTGCATTTACAGAGTCCCTGCTCCTCACTGCTCTAATAATATTTACCCACAGGCTGCCGAGTGCTTCTCACAGAGCAAATGTTTGTGTTACACCCTGACAGTCCCACTAACTGAGAACGCTGTCCTTGGGAGGTGGATCAATGGGGAGCTGCGTGTCTGAGGCTGCTCCTCAACAGCTCCAGCCCCAGCAAAGGCCAACAGGTCTTTTTCCACGGGTGGGACAAGGGGGACATGCCTGGGACACCTCCTAGGGGGGCACCTGAGGCTGCTCCTCGCTGCCACATGGCTGGTCCTGAATGAAAATGATGCTGCTGAGATTCCCTCAAATCCAGCCCTGAGCAGAGAGGACAGACACAACCAAGGTCTAACCAACTCCCCTTCTGGAAAAGCCCAGCTCAAAGTGGAAGTCTTTGTGTGGGCACAATCCATGAAAGCTCCCGGGCAAGGCTCTGGTTGGCTCCTTGAGCCAGGAGACAGCAGGTTTTGGGGAAGTCTCCACTGAAGCCAGTTGATCCCAGTGCTGGGAAGTGCCAGAGGGCACTGCTGGCAGTAGTGGGATCCATCCCTTTTCCCTGTTGATCCCAGCCTGGGGGTTGGAGCTGCCAGTGCTGCTGGGTTTGGGCATCAGGGGCTGCCCCCCACCAGGCTCCTGCCCTGTCACAGGGACAGGAAGGCCCGTGCTTGGATCCAGGGAAAACTCCAGCCCAGCCACCCCAGAGACTGAGCAATTCCTGCTGATTAGGAGGTGGATAAATAGGAAATGTTCGAGGAGGAAGGCTGTGGGGACATGGGCTGGCACTGAGGATGGAGGGGAGAGGGTGAACCATCCTTTTAGGGAGCCAAGGCCAACATCTTCAGCATCTTAAGGAGGGCATTTAATAAGTGATCTGCCAAAGAGCTGAGCCCTGGCTGTGTTTTATCCCAGCAAAGGCTGGAGACGGCGTTAAAGGACCCAAGTTTATTCAAGGACCCAAGTTTATTCCCCACAGGCCAATTTGTCACCCTTATCTCCAGCAGCCCACGCTGCTCTGGCAGGGCTTGAAAGCAAATTTTGCCCTTGAGGAAGAAGCCTGTGCTGTGAAAGGAGGTCTGGCCAAACGAGATGCATGAGGGCTCGCAGGACTTTGGGAAGAGGGACAGGGCGCCCTGGGTTGGGATGAGCAGCTGCCACACGGAGGGGGCTTTGCTAAGGAATCCTCCCACTTTTATTAACAAATCACCCCCCTGCCTGGAGAGCAGCTGGAGAGGAAGGGGAAAGGGTTTTCTGTGAAATATGTGAAATGAGCTCATAGAAAAATGGATCAACCGTGGCCCTTTCCTCGGATTAAAACTCCCAAGTTACAATTCACTGCTTCTGAGTAAATGTTACAGCTTTCATTCTTTTATTATAAATGTGACAAGCTCCAAAATAAGTTACTTTCTATGGCAATTGTCCCATCCCTGGAAGTGTCCAAGGCCAGGCTGGAGCAACCTGGGCTAGTGGAAGGTGTCCCTGCCCATGGCAGGGGTGGGATGAGATGAGCTTTAAGGTCTCTTCAAGCCAAAACATTCTCTGATCTTTAAAGTCCCTATCAACCCAAACCACTCTGTGATTCTATGATTCTGTCAATTTGCACTTAAAAAGTAATTTTTAACCTAAAAAACATGAACGAAAACTCACCCTTTTTATTTTTCTTCTGTAGAACACACACCCCACCCCCCCCAGTGTTATTGCTCTGGAGAGCTATGAAATCTATAAAAGGTGGCCTTCCCATCAAATTCTGGGATCATGGCATTATTGATGCATCCCACCCCACAGGACTTCCCTGCAAAGAGCCTCAAAAACGCTGATTATCTGGGACACTGGTCAGCAAAGTGCAAAGTGATGGAGTGTTTGCTGTGCTGCTCCCCATCATAAATAAATAAAAATGCTGCTTTGCCCTTTAGAGCATCGATTAGATCTGGGGAAAACAAAGAGGGGGGGAAAAAAAAAAGTCACAGGAGGAACATCCAGTCGCTCCTCAATTAAATCTCAGCCTGGGTGGAGGAAGGACTGTTAATTGTGGTGTTTCCAAGGAGGCTGCAGTGGGATGGTGAAGGTTTAACAAGCCAGGCTGGAGTCAGTGGCCCAGCCCTGTCTGAGTGTGGCTGCAGGGTCAGGGTCAAGTGTTTGTGTGGCAGCAGGGGATGCTCTGCCCCGGCACCAGGAGCAGGAACAGCCTGAAGGAGCAGGAAAATGCGGCCCAAACCATTCCATGATTCCAGAATTCTGTCCTGCTCCAACACCACCATTCCTTCTGCAGTTCCAAGCCCTTAAAACTGCAGCAGACCCAGAGAGCAGGGGCCACCAGGGGAGCTGCAGGGGGTGGGGTGGATCTGTCCTGCTGGCACTGCAAGACCCACAGCAGCTCAACGTGAGGGTCCCCACCCCAAATTCACCTTCCCTGTCACCAGCTCAGGAGATGGTGATCAGGGCTGGCAGACACCTGATCTCCTGGGGCATTGAGCAGACCACAGGTGAGAACCTCTGCACTGCAGGGAGATGCAGTGGAGGCAGGAGGGGCAGGCAGAACCCACATGGCACACAGGAGGCTCTTGGTGAGGAGACACAAGGAGGCAGCTGCTCTCGAGGGGTCAGCAGCCTGAAATCCGTGTCCAACCATGACATCCATCCCTTGCCCTGCTCTTCCACCCATGCCCTCAGCATCTCCCCCCTCCTCCTCACCCATAGAAAATGATGACACCCCACAGCCCTGATTTCCTTCTCCTCAAAGACATCCTGTGCCAGGTATTGTGATTCATCACCAGCAAGAGCAGAGCCTTTCTTAGTCCAAACGTTGATCTTTAATCTCCAGAGGCTTCTGCCACCTGGAGTGTGACTTCACTTCCAATTAATGGTGTTAACAAACCTGTCTGCACTAACAGGCTTCCAGAGGTGTTTTTCCAAGGGTTTTGTCAGAATGCCACCAGCATCACATTCCCTTCCTGAGGGAAACTGCTCTGGAGGGCAGAGACCACTGCCCTGTGCTGAGGCACCTGCCTCTTTATTCCCTGGAATCAGGGATATTCCATGGCTCTGGAGACCTCATCACCTTCCTCCAGCACCTTCAGTTGGTGTCACAGCTTTGTCCTGTGCCTTCACCTTCTTCCAGGGGGGCAGGAAACACAAGCTGCTTTAGGCAAAGGTGGTTTGGATTTTCCTTTGCTGGGGGAAATCCATGCAAGATGGGAGGGATCACTGCTTTCATTTACAGACCAGAGAGGCATCCTGGATAAGCAGGATAAGCCTTTCCCCCTCTATTTTTCAGGAGAGATTCTAGAATCACAGACTGGTTTGGGTCAAAAGGGACATTAAAGCCCATCTCATTCCACCCCCTGCCATGGGCAGGGACACCTTCCACCAGCCCAGGTTGCTCCAAGCCCCGTCCAACCTGGCCTTGGACACTTCCAGGGATCCAGGGGCAGCCACAGCTTCTCTGGGCAACCTGTGCCAGGGCCTGCCCACCCTCCCAGGGAAGGATTCCTTCCCAACATCCCATCTATCCCTGCCCTCCGGCAGCTTCAGGCCAGTAGATGAATCCCAAATCACTGTTTGCAGCCAGAAACTTCCTCTGACCCAGAGGGCTTGCCCCACATTCCAGAAGGGAATGGGAAGTAGGGTCAAGCCACCTTAGCCTGGAAATATTCTTTCTTTTTGAGATCTGAACCCCTAAACCTGTTCCTGCCTCTGTCCATCCCACCACAGCCCACCCAAGTCAGCCAAGAGCAATCCCTGGGCCGAACTCCTTGTTAGTTTGAACTTTATGGAATATAGATCCATTCCCTTCCCAGCTCTGCACTTTGCTGACTCAGAGGAAAGGGATCTGTAATGATCCCCCAGACAGCTGTATTTTTCTTACCTAAGTGCTCACAAATCGCATCCTACGACCAATTAAACAGACGGTCTCTCATTTCTTCACAACAAACATAATTTGTAATTCCAAAATGTCAATAAAGGAGCCCTTCCTTCCTTTTTATATTCCACAGCATTTGCAACTCAGCTCAGTAATTTTGGAGTCAATAATTAAAAAAAGGGGCAATTAGGGTGGTAATTGGGAATCACCAAGTTACTCCACAGAACATATTCCATATTTATTTGTTGCCTGCCCTGCCCTCACTGCTCTCACCACACTGAAAGCTGCTCCATCATCAGAGCTGGAGTTTTTTAGAGGAACACATCCCTCCCTCCCAGCCTTTCATCTCAGCTGGGCTCCTGCCTGTAAACACTGAGACAAGAGATGGATCTGCCACAGGGCAAAAGAATGATGAGTCCTGGAGGGATGAGCAGGATTTAACTTGAACTAAGCTGTGTTTGCTGCTTCGAACAAGGTGGGGGAAAACCAGCCTGGTCACTGTGGAGAATTACAGTGAGAAAAAGAGCAGAGAATTCTCTGAAGATGTTACAGTCCACCACAACCACAAGAGTTTCGTTTTATAAATTATACATTTTGTTTCCTGCCTCCTGTTCTGGGTTATTTTTAGAACTGAAAAAAAAAAAATTAAAAAATACAAGCGGCCCAACAGAAAGCAGGTTCTTGGTACCACAAAAGTGTAGTGGTGTAGCTGCCAGCCCAAATGTCACTCCAGACATCCAGGTATCCCTTCCACCGTCTGCCCTGGGCCACCTGAGCCCCCCCAAGCCAGGCAGGTTCCCCTGGGCCATGGTTTGTCTCACCCCAGGAAGGGAGAAGATGGAATATGGAAGAGGGCAGAGCTCTCTCCCTGGCAGGGATCCTCCTGCTATCAGGAGGGATATTTCTGATCTCAGAGTGCTAATACAGCAACAGCTTTACATGGCTTGGCAGCTCCCCACCTGCAGCATTAAGACTTCCACCAGCTGTCTCGTCACACCAAGAGCATTGTCTCCATAAAAACCTAATTCCTCCTGATTTTGGAAGTTTGGTATTAATGCCAGGGATAAGAAGGGAAATACAAGTCAGCTGAATGCAGGCAGTGCCATCCCAGTTTGGGTGATGATGCTACTGCCTGAGAACACCTTCACTGCACCAGCACAGCAGCACTGCAGGAGAGGACACAGATGATGCAAAAGGTGAAGGCAAAGAAGCCCCAAACTTGCCTGAGGGGCTGGTGGACCATTGCAGCACCACAGAAATACTTCTGCAAGTGAAAAGAGCTGAGGTGGAGCATGGGGACTGAGGGACAGGGAAGTTCATCCATGAGGTCTCCCTGAACTCATCAGAAGTGGTTTGTGCCCTATTCCTGAATCACGAGGCAATGGCAGGTCAGGGTCACCTTGAGGGAGGGGATTCTCCTCCTCTGCTCCCCTCTGGTGAGACCCCAACTGCAGAGCTGCCTCCAGCACTGGGATCCCCAACACAAGAAGGACATGGAGCTGTTTGTCAGAACAAGTGGCAAGGAGGAAAATCTTCATGCCCAGGAGACCATAGAGATGCTCTGAGGGCTGGAGCCCCTCTGCCCTGGAGCCAGGCTGGGAGAGCTGGGGGGGGTTCACCTGGAGAAGAGAAGGCTCCAGGGAGACCTGAGAGCTCCTTGCAGGGCCTAAAGGGGCTCCAGGAGAGCTGGAGAGGGACTGGGGACAAGGGATGGAGGGACAGGACAAGGGGGAGTGGCTTCCCAATGCCAGAGGGCAGGGTTGGATGGGATACTGGGGAGAAATCCTTCCCTGTGAGGGTGGGCAGGCCCTGGCACAGGTTGCCCAGAGAAGCTGTGGCTGCCCCTGGATCCCTGGAAGTGTCCAAGGCCAGGTTGGACGGGGCTTGGAGCAACCTGGGCTGGTGGAAGGTGTCCCTGCCCATGGCAGGGGGTGGGACGAGATGATCTTTAATGTCCCTTCCGACCCAAACCATTCCATGATTCCATGACCTCATGAACCCCTTCAGCCCCACCAACCCCTTGGGGCTGCTACAGCAGCACCAGTCCCAACAGAGGCTTCCAGGGTGGAGGAACTTTGGGATCAGCCACCAGGGCTCTGGGTGGGCTCACAGGAAGGGCCAGAGGCAGGAGCTCCATGTCCACTCCCCATCCTGCCTCCACAGATGATTCCCAGTGCAGACACCATGACACTGGACAAAGGACAGCCAAAGGACAGCCAGGCAGCAGTGAGTGGCTGGCAGAGATTCCCCTGGATGCTGCTGAGAGATGGTGAAGGGTTTTTGTGCCATGGGTGGCTCCAAGGTGGAGCTCCTGATCTCTGGTTTACAACTTCCCAAAGAGACATCTCTGGGGGAAAATGCTTATGAGGAAGAAATGATACTGCTGCAACAAAAAGCTCGGGGAACCAGTTTCTGGGGTCATTACTCTTAGAAAAACAGTCCCATAAAGTGACAGAACAGCTCTTAACTGAGTGCCAGGGACTTGGCTGCCAGCTCTGAGCAGGACAATCCCAATGGACTCATCCTGCAGGGTCACAGAATCATGGAATCATTAAGGTTGGAAAAGACCTCTCAGATAATCAAGTCCAACCTTCCCCCAGCACTCGAAGGCCACCACTAACCCTTGTCCCCAAGCACCACATCTACACACTTTCTGAACACCTCCAGGGATAGTGACTCCACCACTGCCCCAGGCAGGCTGATCCAATAATGCCTGACCACCCTTGCCATGAAGAAATTTTCCCAATATTCCATGTAAACCTCCTCTGGTGCAACTTGAGGCCGTTCCCTCTCCTCCTGTCCCTGTTCCCTGGGAGCAGAGCCCGACCCCCCCCCCTGGCTCCCCCCTCCTGTCAGGGGGTTTCAGAGCCAGAAGGTCCCCCCTGAGCCTCCTTTTCTCCAGGCTGAGCCCCCCCAGCTCCCTCAGCTGCTCCTGCTGCTCCAGCCCCTTCCCAGCTCCGTTCCCTTCCCTGCACACGCTTCCCATGCTGAAGGTGCCCATGAGCTTTATCGACAGGATGAGAACCCCATCATTTAGACTCTGCTTGTGAGCATGAGAAAGGAAAAAGCCACTGAAAGGCTTAGCTGGTCCAGCCTAAAAACTCTCCATCCCTCATATGCTTTTCCCTCAAATTACAAAATGCTATCACCTGCTTTTACAGCACTGAAAAAATAACCATGGCACAAAGCAGCACCTCTGTGTGTTCCTGATTTCTGCCCAGCCCTGACTCCCAGCAATGCCTTAGCTGCCCATTTTTGTTTACAAGGTACAGAGGAAAACCTCCCAGAGCAGCTCTGCACCCCCTGCAAATACAGATATTGGTGTTTATTTATAGCTCCTTGTTTGCACAGAGCCCATGGAGAGGGGAAGAGATGTCATTCCCAGGGGAAGGCAGATGTATTGAATCAATCCCTACCTGGAGGGGCCTGGGGTGTTTCACAAAAGAGCCACAATTGACAATAGAAGATAAATTATCTGAACAGATCCAAACACATCCTGGTCTGGCAGCTACTGTCTTGCAACAAACTTCACAAAAAATGAAGCAGAAGCCCT
>NW_020956377.1:197386-200557 GCF_003031625.1 Empidonax traillii
GTCATTCCCAGGGGAAGGCAGATGTATTGAATCAATCCCTACCTGGAGGGGCCTGGGGTGTTTCACAAAAGAGCCACAATTGACAATAGAAGATAAATTATCTGAACAGATCCAAACACATCCTGGTCTGGCAGCTACTGTCTTGCAACAAACTTCACAAAAAATGAAGCAGAAGCCCTTTTTTGGGGGTCTAACAGCAAAGCAAAGCTTTGTTCTCCAGTTTTTAGCTTTGCAGTGACAAAGGGAGTCTCGGTTTCAATCTCAAGCCTCCTTGGCCGTATCACTGACAGATCAAATGGTCTCCAGCATCTTTAAAAGTCTCCTTTGATAGCTGGGAAACAAAATCTCTTCTGCAAACTGCTGTATCATGGAATGCCTGAATGGTTTGGGTTGGAAGGGACCTTAAGGATCATCCAGTTCCACCCCCTGCCACGGGCAGGGACACCTTCCACCAGCCCAGGTTGCTCCAAGCCCCGTCCAACCTGGCCTTGGACACTCCCAGGGATCCAGGGGCAGCCACAGCTTCCCTGGGCAACCTGTGCCAGGGCCTCCCCACCCTCCCAGGGAAGGATTCCTTCCCAATATCCCACCTAAATCCCCTTTCCTCCAGCTTAAAGCCATTCCCTGCTCTTACACCAAGTTGCCCTTTTCTGTGTGAGTCCTGTGGGACTCAGGCAGCTGCAGAAACAGAGCCCAGCCTTTGCAAGGCTGAGTCAATCCGAATTTCTTCCCAATATCCCATCTAAGCCTGCCCTCCTTCAGTTTAAAGCCATTCCCCCTTGTCCTGTCACTCCATGCCTTTGTAAAATGCAGGGGAGGGTAAAGATGGGAAGGATTGGGGGGGCTGCTCCTCCATTAATAAAGGATATTTCTGCATCTGTGAGTAGAGGTAGAAGGAAGCTGGTCTACTTTTCCCATGCACTGATAAAAATTGTCAAAGAGGGAAAAGGAGAGCTTCTTAATTTGGAAAAAAAGGGTCAGCACCTGCCAGGCGCCTACAGATCTCCCTGCCAGCATCAGGGAACTGCCCTACCTTCGGAGTTCATGGGGTGATCCTACTGACCATATCAACCCCAAAGGCGGGAGGGAGAATGGAAAACAGGGAGAACTAAAATGATAAAAGAACAAAAGGTAATTAATAGAATAAAATCGAGTCCAACAAGAGGCTGTGGCACTGAATTTGGGAGGTCTGCCTTTGGCTGGAGCTGAATTCCCAGGTTTTGGGGCCCATCCTACACCTCTGCTGAGTGCAGCAGTCCAACCCCTGGCCCTGCACAGACACCCCAACAATCCCACCCTGTCCCTCAGAGCGTTGTCCAAACCCTCCTGGAGCTCTGGCAGCCTTGGGGCTGTGCCCACTGCCCTGGGGAGCCTGTTCAGTGCCAACCACCCTCTGGGGGAAGAACCTTTCCCTGAGATCCAAAGGACAAGATACATCCAACCATGTCCTTTGCTAGGGACAGTTTCAAACTCCCCCTTTCTACACTCTGGTCCTTCACCAGACACAACCAGCTCAATTACAAGCATCCCATGAAAATGGAAATCCCATATCCAAGCACAGCTTTCTCCAGAGTATTTTTTAGCACAAACAGCTCAGGGAACTGTGTAGGTAATCACAATTTTGAGTCACAGCAGGCCTTGTGCTGTGCCTGTTTTACAGGTAATAGCTCGAGTTCTTGCCTTGCTGTGTGCTTTTAAAAAACAGATGGATCCCATCCTCTGACCTTCTCCCACTCTTGGGCTCAGCTTGCGAATCCCACGGATACAGATGACCAAACAAGCTGTGCATCTGCAGAAATGTGCTTTCCAAAGCCATTGTGCTAATGGCAGGAACTGTCTGTCAGTCAGTGGACATTTATGGGTGGTAAATAGGAGCACTGCATTCCTCACAGCCAGGGAGCAGAGCTGGAGGTTCCCTCCGGAGAGCTGGGCTGTGGCAGGCACAGGGCAGCTAGGGGGCAAAGAAAAGTTATTTATTCCCTCTTCCCTTCCACAATTTCCTCACTGTTTAAGTGTAAAAGCTTCAGAGCAGCAGGAGAGCTGGGCTGGGAGCAGCCAGGGCAGGTTCTGCTGCACATTCCCATCTCCAGGATAACGGCAGGAATAAAGAGCACAAAGTGCACTCCTTGGTCAGAGCTGAAACCTGGTGGAGTCTGTGACCCAACAGGTCCATCCCTGCCCCCGGGAAACAGCAGAGGAGCTACACCAGGTCATGGCCATGGAACCTCTTCCATTTGGAGGAGGCTCATTGGGAAAGGACCTTTTCCTTATCCCAGCAATTACTCAGAGTTCATTTGGAGACACCTGGGGTGGAAGCCAAGTACGAGCAAAGGTGGGGGGAACCCAACAAACAGCAATCCCAGCCCTGTTGGGCCAGGAGTTACAAGGCAACAACATCACTAATGGGGGGAGGGAACTCATGCAAGCAGTTCTGAGGGGCAGGGAAGGGTAGGAGAGGATGGTGGAGAGCACAGGGTGGAATCAAACTGGAGAAATCAATAACAGGAGAGGACAGAGGGGGGTGATGGGCCACGGGAAGGGATAAATTAAAGGCTTGCCCAGGTGTCATGATGGCCAGTGAGCAATAAATTAAATCAAAGAGGGCAACAGGGACGACCAAGGCAGTGTGAAAAATTAATTAAAAGGAAGGGAGGCATAACCAAGGCATAAAACATGGGTGCTGCTGGCAAGATTAGAGGAGCCAGGCAATGAAGGGGCTTTGGGAAGTGTAATAAGAGCCAGGGCAGAGGCTGTAAAGGCTGTGAGGGTCAGATAAACAACATGGATTCATTTCCAAGACTCCAAGAACTAGGAAAGTATTGGGGAAGAAGGAAAGCATCTCACAGGCAGAGGCAGCATTGCCAGAGCAGTCCCTCAGAAATGACACGGAGGGTGTAGAACACACAGTTTGGGTGAACACACAGCGACAAACTGGTCCCAGCTGCTGTAACTGGGACAGGCCCAAAGGAGGGGACATGGGAACTGCTGCAGGATGGGAGATTTTACCTGGGTGTCTTCCATGTGTGTCTGCTGAGACACAGGGAAGGGGTGAACAGGTCAGGCTGCAGCTGGCTGCCTCCCTCTGGCTCTGCAGAACGAACCCACAGGCTCCCTAAATCCTTCCCTGGAGGCATCCCCAGCTCCTGCTGCCCAGTTCAGCCCATCCCAGGA
>NW_020956377.1:201499-272356 GCF_003031625.1 Empidonax traillii
GGACAGGCCCGAAGGAGGGGACATGGGAGCTGCTGCAGGATGGGAGATTTTACCTGGGTGTCTTCCATGTGTGTCTGCTGAGACACAGGGAAGGGGTGAACAGGTCAGGCTGCAGCTGGCTGCCTCCCTCTGGCTCTGCAGAACGAACCCACAGGCTCCCTAAATCCTTCCCTGGAGGCATCCCCAGCTCCTGCTGCCCAGTTCAGCCCATCCCAGGAGTGGATGCACCTTCTTCAGGCTGGTGGGACATCAGGGGGGTGGGATGAGGTCAGCTTCGAGGTCCCTTCCAACCCAAATCGCTCTGTGACTCCGTGAAATGATTCCACAGAGATTTTTCTGGCCCTTCCAGCCCCAGGGGGAGAGAAAGAGCGGGCCAAGTCTGGCTCCCACCTGCCTTTCAAGCAGCTTTCTTTGAGGTGAAGAGGCTGCCTCAGTGCTAAGAAGATTATGAGCAGAGACACCTCTGCCAGAGAAGGGAAGGAGGAATAACAAAAGCACCCAAAGCCGTGAGAAGGAAATGAAAAATAAAAGAATGCGGCGAAACGTTGGGATGGAGCAGGAGGGGCACAAGCAACACCAAAGCACGAGGAACAGATTCAGAGCCACCCAACCAGAAGAAGCACAAGGACTTCCACAGGTCCCAGGGGACGCTGAGCAGGCAGGGGATGCTTGCAAGGGAAGCAGGACAAGAGGTAACGGATAATTAACAACATCAGAGAAAGCTCAGAGGCCCCAAAATCTCTCTCCCTGCCTCAACAAACTTCTCTTTGGCTTCTGAGCAGGACTGCAGGTAGCCAAGGGATGGTTCATGGCACCCCACAAGTAACAGGGAGCAGATACATTCTCATGGAAGTTGTAATGTAAAGAGAGGAAGAAAAGGGTGTATTTTTTATTGTTCTCTGCAACCCCCTGACAGGAGGGTGGAGCTGGAGGGGTGGGTGGTCTCTTTTTCTCAGGTAACAAGGGCAAGAGGAGACAGCCTCAAATTGTGCCAGGGGAGGTTTAGACTGGATATCAGGGGAAATCTCTTCACTGAAAGGGTGGTCAGGCACTGGCACAGCCTGCCCAGGGCAGTGGTGGAGTCACCATCCCTGGAAGTGCTCAAAAAACACGTGGATGTGGCACTTGGGGACAAGGGTTAGTGGTGGATCTGGCAGTGCTGGTCCACAGTTGGTCTCGATGATCTTAGAGGTCCTTTCCAAACTTAATGATTCCATGATTCTTTGGGGAGATAACCCATG
This sequence comes from Empidonax traillii, assembly GCF_003031625.1. Classification (NCBI taxonomy): domain Eukaryota; kingdom Metazoa; phylum Chordata; class Aves; order Passeriformes; family Tyrannidae; genus Empidonax; species Empidonax traillii. Next base: position 202,741 of record NW_020956377.1, read on the forward strand.
GGAGGTGAACAGGGAGCAGGCACCACATCCTGGTTCCCAGTACGGCAAACCCAGCCTTTTAGGGAAAGATGTGGAGGAATGAAACAAGGATTGATTATCAGGCATTTCTCCAGGAAAAACAGGCAAGAGTCCCTGTCACGGTCCCTGTTTGTCCCTGTCCTGTGAAGGGAGTGGGAACAGCCCATTACCAAGTGCTTGCCTAAAAAAAATCACAGGATCTCCTGAGCTGGAAGGGACCCACAGGATCATCCAGCCCAAGTCCTGGCCCTGCACAGACACCCCAACAATCCCACCCTTCCCTCAGAGAGTTGTCCAAACCCTCCTGGAGCTCTGTTAGCCTTGGGGCCGTGCCCACTGCCCTGGGGAGTCTCTGCAGAGTTCACCTACCAGAGGAAAGCTGGGGACCCAGCACATCCCGAGGTCATCCTCGCTGATCCACCAATCCTGCATTTTTAATTGAACCTCCACCCTCAGGAAGAAATAAAGAAGAAAGGATTTTACGAGAAAAAAAACCCACAACCCCACCTCAGACAGCTCACCAGACACAGGGTGTGTGTGTAGCATCATCCCACACCCTCTGGATGTCACGGCACACAGGGAAAGGGATCCAGCCCAACCTCTCCAGGCAGCACGAGGGGCCCTCACATTACACACATCTTCTGTCACAGCACAGCCTGTGAAAGGTCAGTGCCTCAAGAAGCAGCACATCTGATAACGAAATGCTGCAGAAAGGGGATGGGAGAATAAGCAACTTTTTGGCTCGTTTCCTGAAATCTCCCGTTCAGGCCAAGCTGAAAGCAAATCTCGGGCCTGGATTTCTGTGGAGGAAGGAACGTGGCCACCTCTCTGTTTGTCTCCCTCTGCGTTTCTTGCTAACCCTTATTTCTCTCCTTAAAAAAGCCAGTAACAAAACCCACGCTCACATGTCACATCTGATGCATCTGCCAAGGTCAGAGCCATCAGATCCCATCAGGCACGCGCCAATCCAGCCCCGCAAAGGGAGGCTGAGGGGAAGACGTGCAAAGAAAGAGGTCTATTTTTGTATTTTCATTTTCAGGCTTCCCCCAGTGCCTTCTGCTCTCTGAGTCACGTTCCAGCTCCAGTGCTCAGGGATGCAGCCAGAGAGCAGGAGCTGGTCAGGAGAGGGCAGAGAGAAGGAGCAGCACTGAGGGGTCCCTTGTCCCCTGTGCCAGTGTCTTCATGGGCATAACAGCAGTTCAAACTGGAGCAGAAAAGCTGTTCCCTTTTGGGCTCAGAATTGAGGAACTGGGGAATTGCACCTGCTTTAGTGCTGGGTTAATAGTTGGACTTGATCTTAGATTCTGTGGTCGTAAATCCAGGCCCTCAACAGTGACTGGAAGCCTTTGATGGCTGAAGCCCAGCCAGCTGAACAGGGAATCTGGGAAATTATGGAGAGAACTTGAACCCTGAGGCAGACACTGAAACATGGCATGAAATCCTGTCCCCTGCCCTTCCCCTCCCATTTACTACTTCAGTGGGCAGTGATGGGCTCTTGAGAGGAGAGGAGAAAACACCTTGTAGGTGATAGGGAAGTCAAGACAAATGGTGAGGAGCTGATTGTTCAGAAAGAGGTGAGAAGAACCCATCCTAAGTCCCTCTGGCCACGAGCTTGTTTCTCTAAGGATTTAAGTGATAAATACAACCCATCCCACTCCCACTGTGAGCATTCCTGGAGCTCCTCACAAACTCCCTCCAGGTGGGTTCCTGTTCAATGAACACGTGGGATGCTCCTGTGAGACACCATTAACACCCAGGGCAGCTCCAACCTTCCCTCTGGAGCAACTCTGAGACTTCTAAGGTTTCATTCTGTAAACATTTTCAGCCCGAGTTTGAGCACAGGAATTATCCTCCACCAGGGCAGAGGGAAGGGCTCGTGCCATCATCTGGTGTTTACACAAGCAGGTCTTTGGGAAAAGATTTGACACCTTCCATTCACTCACTGCCTTAATCTGAATTAACCATCAAGTCTGGAGAAGCAGATATTTTGAAAAGCAAATCCAGAAATGAAAAAAAAAAAAAAAATCCCTCAATCAGATAATTTAAACCGACACCACATTTCGAGAAGATCGAGGTTTGCAGAAAACTGAGTGTTCATTATGAATGGCTTGCTCAGCTCTTGAGAGAATCAAACATTTTGGTTGATCACAGGAAGCCAGCTCAGCTCTAGAGATGAATTGTTGGCTCAGGAAGGTGTTATTAACCCGTGGCTTTCTTTGAGTTGTGTTTTGATTGAATTGATAGGTTTAGAATCACAATGTGCTGGAGTGTTCCTGGTTTCTCGAGGTTTTACATCCCAAAGCAGGTACAGTGCAATGCCCAGGATCATGTTTGCTGTGTGAACACAGGTTTGATTTGCTGTTCAGCCTTGCTGACCTTAAATCACACCCAATACTCTTCTCAGATACGAAGAGACACCTGAGTTCCACAGCTTTTTGCTCCCTCAGTGGGAAGGAAGGTCTGGCCATGGCCTGTCCTGCATCCATCATTTGGCATCTTTCCTATTGCTTTGGCAGAGCAGCTGAGAGCTTCAGGCAATTAATTTGCTTATTTAAAAGCCCAGGTAACCACAGGTACAGAGCCATGAGGCAGTTAATGAAGGGTTAATTAGCATCTATTCTTCCACTCTGAAGGCTCCAGCGTGAAGAATGGCAGTTCAGTGGGTCAGGACTTGGCTCTCACTGGAAAACCTGATCCCAGGTCAGAACTGCCTGGGTTCCCACGCCCAGCCAGCCACGCTCAGCTCCCACAGGCAAAGGGAGGGGATGGCTCCATCCCAGAGAACCTCAGAGCTGCTGACACAGGAGCTCAGCCTGCAGAGCCCACTGCTGGTGGTAAAAGCTGTTCCAGATGAACCAGATGCTTGGGAACATCCTCCAACCAACCCCTTCAGAGGGTTGCACAGACATGAGCGATCCTTCCAGAGAGCTTAGAAAGGAGTTTTAACTGGCTCTCTGCATTTTTTTCACAGTAGATAAAGGTTGGGGAGCATTAGCTTTGCAGGGAATTTCTGTTAGTGTCCTCCACACCCTGACCTCTGATGGTTTCTGATGGTTCAGGACACCTGTGGAGCCCTATGGAATGAATTCCAACCTGACATGAGCGATCCCACTGTCCATTCACTGCCTTGGGAAAGCCTCTGAGGCACAGAGGACAACTCAGTCCCACGGTTTGGTAGGTTTAGAGTGGATCCTGACCCCTGTGAGGTCCATGTCCCCCAGCCTCCCCCATGCCAGACACTGCTCCGCCCTCACTGGGCACTGACACCCCTGACCTCCTCCTGACCCACCAGCTCCTCTAAATTAAGAACCTCTTACATCCTTCCTTGGCCCACGGGGTGCTAAGAAGGTCACCACAGATCGTGGCTTAAAGGGCCACCAAGTGCCACCCTAATCCTGGCAGGACAGGAACTGCTGGAGCTCATAAACCACCTGAGCAGGTGATTAGAGTCGGGATTTATTTGTGCTCAGACACGGTGACGGCCCCTCTGACACTGAGGTTTGTCTCAGACACACAGAAAACTTCAGCCATCCAGTGTTTGCTGAGGATGCTCCATGTCCTCTCATTATGGGACACTGCCAACCCTGCGCTGATGGGCTCAATAACAGGGATTTTGATGACCTTCCCCCTCATTGCTGGAATAATGGGCATTTTCATCAGCCTTCCTCCACTACTCTCAGTGTTCTTCTCCAGCTGCCTGAATGACAGGTATTGCCACAGTTTTTACTGGCACCTCCCAGGAAATAGGGAGCTTCAACCTTTTATTCTGTGTGCCACCAATAACTGGAGGGAGAAGTGAAAAAATGAAAAAGCAAATAATCAACCAGCACAGTGCTCGGAGTTCAGGAGTCCTGTGAAAGAGAAGAACTCACCAGATGAAAGACAGTTTCCTCCACTTCCAGCAAATCCCTGATACAAAAAGAAGGCTCCATAGTTTAAAGCCCTGTTTCATGTGCCAGCAGCCAAAACAAAACTTTTCAAAGTTTCTGGCAGTGTCCTTTGGAAAAATGTCGTCAATACTAAATAAATCATGTATTTCTTCGACGCTGCTGAAACCCATAATTTCATTTGCTGAGCTAAATCCTGGTCTGTGGAATTAGGGCACAGTAGTTGTCTTATTCAAGCAGAAGAGGGTTTTTAGCCAGTTCATTTGTTTAACATCTCTGTGTGCCAGGAATTTTTTTGTCCTACTTTGTGTCAAAATACTCTCATTACCACTGTGGGCAGATACACTAAGCTAGAGCAGGAAGTGGTTGCAGACAAATCAGAAGCAAACTCAAGTTCCTTTTCTCCCTGAACTGCCTGATCTTGCTTTGGAAAAAGTTCAGGTGAATCTTTACACCTCTGCTATTTGGAGTTTCTTGGATTAGACTTCCAAATAAAGTAGGAAGTGTAAAACTCTTGGATTACTGTACACGGTGTCTCCTGAGGTCCATGACACAGCAGCACAGCTCCTGCCTGTGTGATGAGAAGTTTTACCTGATCACACTTATATTTTCTCCCTCTTATATAAGTTCTCAAGGAAAAGAAAAAAAAACAACTGTGATACCAATTAAAACACCAGGACTGTAAAACCTGCTGAACTGGAAACTGAGGACTCCATCCCTGGAAGTGTCCAAGGCTGGACAGGGCTTTGAACAACCTGGGCTGGTGGAAGATGTCCCTGTTCTTCCCATGGCAGGGAGGTGGAACTGGATGGGCTTTAAGGTCCCTTCCAATCCAAACCATTTTGTTAATCTATGATTCCTGTTTTTATCCATCTGCCTGGGAACTGGAAGGGAAAGGGCACTGCTGAAAACATCACACCACTCCATCTTCATGCCTGAAATCTTCATCCACCCTCTGCTGAAGCAAACCCCAGGTTTTATTCACATGAAGTCCTGCTGCTCCATTCTCCACAAAACAAAGCTCACACCAGGGCAGAGAGAGAGTTCTCACCTCTGGTCCTCATGGATCTCACTGCTCAGGAAGCACAGCAAGTTTCCAACAGCCACAGTGACTCTGGATCAGAATTTCCCAATACCCAGGTCATGCTGTCACTGGAGCTGATCCCCAAATCCTCTCCCATCCTTCCACAAAACCTCTTCTTCACAGAGGTGCTCTCAGCTCAGCCTGCCTGGCCAGGCTGGGTCTGGGGGATGTCCAAGTTCGTGTCCTGACAGTGCTATGTCTGTTGGCACCTGGGAGATGGTTCTCTTCCTAAATTGTGGCCTGAGGACGCTGCTGTACCCTTTGGGGATGGGCACCTCTGTCCTGCCCAAAGCACTAACAAACCCCCGTGTGCTGATGTCCAAGGAAATCCCCTGAGCCCTCTTCTGCCACCCCCTGTGCCAGAGGCTGCTCTGCTTGCCCTGTGCACAGACAGCACCAGGGGTTTGACCAAGCTCTGGGCACCCTCCATCCCCCCCAGCAGCTCTGTGAGGTGTGTGCCTGCCCCAAGCACGATGTTCCCTGTGGGAAGCACTTCCACCCAGCTGCTCCTTGCAGCTCCTTGCTCTGGGACGTGCACAGGAGGGTCAGGCTGCTCAGAAGTCACACTCACATTCACCTTCACCACAGCAAACTGCAGAGGTGACTTTCAGAAGCAACACAAGCTGTGAATCAGAAATGCAAACACACCAAAACCCACCGTGCCCACAGCGAAACCAACCTGCCCTGCAGGGTGTAAATTAAAGCAATCCTGTCTCTGTCACCAACAGCACTGAGGGGAGTGGCAGGTTCCCAGCAAATCCAGCAACCTCTGGCTCCTTGAGCACCCAGAGCAGGCAGGATGAGCCCTCGGCCAGCAGGCTCAAAGGGACACACCTTCAGCCCGACTCCAGAACGAAGAGCCACTCGGACAAGTCATCACCTCACGCACCGGTGTCTGTGCTGCCCCAAATCCCACTGCTGAGCCCCCCAGCCCCAAAACTGGGAATTGCAGGGATCTCCCCCGCCATTCCTCACATCCAAAAGTACATCAAGGCACATTTACTTACCGGGGCTGGCTGGGCACTTGGGGTTTGTCAGTCCTCCCGTCGGCGCTGCGGGAGCAGGCGCACAACCCCTCGGCGGTCTCAGCCTCACCCTGCAAGAACCAGGACACAGGGGGATGGTAAGAGGATAATCCAGTACTTTCTAACCCTCAGCAGAGCAGGGAGTGTGGTGTTGGAAAGCAAAGCTGCTGGATGTCTGCAAGGATCAGAGCCGGGACTTTCCGAGCTAAGACTCTGAGCTGCTTAGCAGGGACCTGGAAGGGGAGCAGACAAGAGGTGGTTGTGTTTGCAGGGCTGAGCGCTGGGAGAGCTGCTGGGGGTGGTTCAGGGTGGCTTGGGCACCAGAAATCCCACAAAAAAGCCTCCTGCATCAGGTTAATGCTGGCAGAGAACACGGAAACCGGCGGATAGAGGCGGGCAGGAATTTTTGGTCACAGTGGCTGGGATTTACACGGGAAAATTAGAGTTTCCTCAAACTGAAACATCCCACAGGAAAAACGTTTCATGGTGTTGTTTATTGTTTGTTTTTCCTGCACAGAAAATGTGGTTTGAAACTGAAGGATTTGCTTTGGGTTAGACAAACTTGAACTGAAATGTTCTGTTGATGGAATTGGGATTGTTCAGCCTGGAGAAGGAGAAGGCTCTGCAGTGACCTTATTGTGGCTTTTCAGTACCTACAGAGGCTCCAAGAGAGCTGGAGAGGGACTGGGGACAAGGGATGGAGGGACAGGACAAGGAGGAATGGCTACAAGCTGAAGGAGGGCAGGGTTATTTGGATATTGAGGAGAAACTCTTCCCTGTGAGGATGGACAGGCCCTGGCACAGGTTGCCCAGAGAAGCTGTGGTTGCCCCTGGATCCCTGGAAGTGTCCAAGGCCGGGTTGGATGGGGCTTGGAGCAACCTGGGCTGGTGGAAGGTGTCCCTGCCCATGGCAGGGGGGGTGTAATTCATGATCTTGAAGGTCCCTTCCAACCCAAACCATTCTGGGGTTATAATTCCATTTTATGATACTTGGATACACGGGCTGCCTGATCCCAAGGGAGGGCAGGAGGGGCAGCCAGGGCTCCTGCAGACATCACAAACGTGGTGGTGAACAGTTATAGCTCCTCCCAGCCTGCCAGGAGAGACTCTCCAGCCTGAGAGGCTCAGTTCAGCCCCAGTTCTGCCACAGCACTGCAAAAGGTCAAGCTGGAGTGAAGCTTTTAATTAAAACCGAGGAAGTGTTAAAGAGACAGAGAAAGGCAGCCCTGGGCTCCAACCAACACCGAGGTCACAGCGATCTAGGGAGCCCATCAGTGGCTTCCACACTCCATGGATAATCCCTCCTGCACAGGGGGTCATGGAAAAGCCACCACAATGGCAGAGGTTAAAGCAGGGGATGCTGCCATGGGGCCACTTTTCCCAAGAACCCAACAAAGCAGTTGAGATGCACAACTTCCCAGGGCTGTTTCCTCAGTTCCCCTCCACATGAAAAAAGGGTGTGAACCTCTGCTGCTCCAAAGTACAGAACCTCTGCCTCTTTTCCCAAAGTACAGAAACATGGAAGACCAAATTATCATAGAATCCCACAACGGTTTGGGTTGGAAGGGACATTCAAGATCATCCAGTCCCACCCCTTGCCATGGGCAGGGACACCTTCCACCAGCCCAGGTGGCTCCAAACCCCGTCCAGCCTGGCCTTGGACACTTCCAGGGATCCAGGATCAGCCACAGCTTCTCTGGGCAACCTGTGCCAGGGCCTGCCCACCCTCCCAGGGAAGGATTCCTTCCCAATATCCCATCTAAATCCACCCTCCCTAGCTTAAAGCCATTCCCTGCTCTTACACTGAGTTCCCCTTTTCTGTGTGAGTCCTGTGGAACTCAGGCAGCAGGAAAAGCAGAGTCCAGCCCTTGCAGGGCTGAGTCAATCAGCTGAGTGCCCTGTGCCCTGATTTTTCTAGAATTACTTCAGCCCATGTTGCAAAAGTGAAGGAGAGTGGATGCAGGTCCCCTGCCAAAATACATCATCTTTGGAATTCAGTGACTGCACTAAGAGGTGCTGGTTTATCTTCACTCGGGGCTCCCAAGCCTTTCCCTTCTCTCCCCGAATGATAATGGGCATAAAAATTAAACAGAAGTTCTCCAACAAAAAGCAAAAGGCACTGAAGGGTCATAAATCACGGGGCTGGATGGCATTCAGAGGGAGCTGGGGGAGGGAATAAAGAGTGGAACAGTGCAGATACGGACTAAGATACGTCAGAGACCCTTAAAAACCCAAGACCTGTCCTTAGGGCAGGGGACTCCACACAATGGGTAAGTTCTGATGAAGCAGCAAAGGGAATGTGGCCAGCACAGCAGTGGGGTTGGTACATGATGTCCACAGTCCCACTGGGCTCAGAGCACAGGGAGTATCCCCCCAGCACCACGTGGCTGATGAAAACACCCTCTGATGTCCCTAAAGCCACAAGTCTGTACTGGTTGGGAACTGCTGAGGGCAGAAGACCTGCAAACAGATGGTCTTTCTGAGGGGTTTCCAAGAAGTGCCCTTCTTGCTCATCCAGAGGGCCTGTAGGGGTGGACCCATGGGACCAGGGCTGCCTCACTGCCACCAGCAGTGGGATCAACTTTCAGGAAAACTAAAGAGGGACCAGCCCAGTGGTGCTGGGTGTGGGGATGGAGACATCTCTGAGCAGCAGCTCTCCTGGATGGGATGTTCCCTCACCTGCTGACCTGGGATCCTGACATCAGCCTTCCACTCACCCCAAACACTCCCCAGGGCGCCGCACGAGCCTGATATTTTGGAAACAATATGTATCAGCACCGATTTGCTGCTAATAAACAGGATCACCTGTAACTGTGCAGGCACCGTCTACTTTATTAAACCTACAGATCTTGCTCTCCCAGGGGTCTGCTCCTCAACAGGAGCAGGAAATGAAAAGACAGAAAGTGCAATTTAATTGGGGATGAAGCTCCATCTCTGCACTGTCTGTCATAATTACGTGTCATTTAAAACAAGCGTGGAGCAGGTGGGAAATGGCACCAGCTCCGGATGTGCATAAAAAAGCACGTCCCAGATCGAATCAGATGGTGCAACTGGAAACTCCTGCTCCCTTCAGGTTCTTCCTTCCTTTGTTTCACCAAACTTCTCTGAGAAATTCAGTTTTGAAAGGGGTGAGAAGAAATGGCACCTCTGCAAAGCCAAGGGGTTTGAACAGAAGAGAAGGTTGTTCAGCATCACGTGCTGAGGCACAGCAAAGGTCCCTGAGGAATGTGGGAACACTCCCAGGCACCTGCTCTGGCTGCTTGGCTGGGCTGAGTGACTGCAGGCTCCTCCTGGAAAAGAGATGCCTGAAGTGAGAACCAAAGCAGAGATCTCTGCCCTTCCTGCTTTTCCAGATGTTACCAGGAACACCCTGGATTCATTTAAATCTATTTTGCTAACAAGTACCTTTTCTATACTTCTACCATGGGAGATAAAAGAGGAGGAACCCCACTTAACTAATGCACTTTAATTAGTTGCCCGTCGCTGTCAAAGCCCTGCTCTCATATTCTGATGCAAATTCTCAGCCTTTCATTCTAAGCAATACCTCAGTTTGACTTCAGTCTTCCAGTGGTCCTTAAATGTCATAATTTCTCCCCAGTGAATCAATATTCAGAGAATCACAGAATGGCTTGGGTCAGAAGGGACCTTAAGGATCATCTCAGCCCAACCCCCTGCCATGAGCTGGATAATCAGACCCTCTAATTGTCACTGATCTGCTCATCCTGCCTTGGGCTGGGTTTCTTCAGCCACTGAGCACATCAGACACTTCTTCTGAGCAAACCTTCTGGCCAGGATGGTGCTCAGGGAGCGCTCAGGGAACCAGCTCTGCTCCCACCTCTCCCCCACACCATCCTGCTCCGAAACCCACACAGCTCTGGGAGCAAAACGTGCCTTGCCCAAGGCAAACAGGGCCAGAGCATCTTCTGTGATGGAGACATGAAGCCCTAAACCACGTCCCAGCCCAGGATGGCTTTTCCTGGGCTTTTCCTGGTCCCCTTCAAGGGGCACACACACAGCTCCCCATCGTTCCTAATTTTGTCTCGTGACGTCTCCATCTCCTGCCTGTCAATCCTCCTGCTGTCAGAAGGTCACCAGGCCAGTTGGAAAGCCATTTTTCACACCCTTGCTAATCCAGAGGCACCTGGCTGCCTCCTCCCACCAGGAAATGCTGACAGCAAAACTAATTAGTGGGCAGCAGGACTAGGGGTGGGAGAGGTGCTGCAGACAGACAGCACTGGCCTTTAGGGTACCAGCCAAAAATTCCAGGGATTCAGGAGCGGTTCCTGGCACTTCCCCACACTCCCTTCATGACCTTGGGCTTCAGCTCCTCTCACTGAGGCTGATAACACTTCCCAAAGGTGGGCATGCAGATAAATTAATTCACGTTCAGGAAATAATCCATGGCAGGGGGTGGAACAAGATGGTCTTTAAGGTCCCTTCCAACCCAACCCAACCCACCCTGTGGTTCTATGAAATGCCCAGGGCCAGGGGATGCTCCGCAGCAGGAGCAGCTCAGGAGGGAGTGAACTCCTCTCTCAGCCAGTTCTGTCACCTGGATGGGTGAAATCCAGGGAACAGTCCATGCACCATCACTCGTTTTTAGGAATTTAGGATCTGCAGAGTGCCTTGCCCACCCCAAACACGAGCACAGGCATCCTCTGGGGCCCAACTGCTCCCCCCCATCACTCCCCCAGCACTGACACTGCCCGTGGCTGTGCCAGCCTCCAAACATCCCAGCTCCTGGGCAGCTGGGATAACCCCAGCTCGCAAAGAGAATGAAAAACATCTCAACACCCCTGGCCAGCGATGTTTTCACCCTTCTGTAAAACACAAAGGGCCAGGGCAGTGTCTGCTGAAGCCCAGCACGCTGGGACACGTCGGTGGAAGGACAGAGAAGCCCCGAGCTGCCTGTCAGAACTTCAGCAGTGGAGATAATTGGTTTGTACACATTTCTCCCCACCCAATTATCAGCTCGGCTTAGTGTTTGATTTAACAAGACTCTGGTCCAGCAGACCCCGCTGCTGTTCCTGCTCCCTCTCCCTCATTCCTGTGGATATCACCCAGTCCCTAAATCATTTTTAATGGCTCCTCTGCCCACGTGCCCTCCCGGCTCATTCCAGCCCCATCAGCACGAGGAGGCTGCAGATAGGAAGGAGCTGACATTTCTCTTTTGAGTAATTTGCAGTGGATTCCTTGCCCGTTTGATGTAGTCATTTTGTTCTCGGCGCTGATGTGACATTAATTATTGTTAAATATTCTTATCTGTTACACACAGTTCTGTTTAGATAAAGGTCAGTGCGTGAACCCCTGACAGTGCTCGTTGCTGCCACGCTCCAAAGCCAATTTGTCATCCTCTCCCTTCAGTACCTTCAGCTTCGTTTCAGTCCATTTTTTCCATTAATTCAGGCGCAGCACAGGGCCATTAAAAAATGCAAAAATCTCTTCAGCTGTTCATCTCGGCTGGGACAGGGAATGAGGAGCTTGGGGAGCACCAGTTGCACAGGGAGAACAGGTAATAATGCCCAGGAAAATCCAGCAGCAGCAGCAGCAGCCTCTGGTAAGGAGCTGTGTGGCCGCCCCCACAAATATGCACCTATTTCTGCTTTAATGAAAATCAGCTAAGCCTTGTCCAGCCCACAGTGCCTTCCTTCTCCCAGCCTGGTGTGCAGTGGGATAACAGCATAATCCACAGGCCCTGGCACAGGTTGCCCAGAGAAGCTGTGGCTGCCCCATCCCTGAAAGTGTCCAAGGCCAGGTTGGATGGAGCTTGGAGCAACCTGGGCTGCTGGAAGGTGTCCCTGCCCATGGCAGGGGTGGGATGAGAGGAGTTTTAAGGTCTTTTCCAACCCAAATCATGGTGGGATTTATGATTTTATGCTAAGCCCACACCACCCTCTCTGGGCAGAGGACAAGAAGGGCAAGCTCGAGCCGTCCTTATCAAACTTCCCAGAACTGCAGCACATGGCAGCCTGATCCATCCTCCCAAAGGCCTGGGGAGCAGCTGGATGCACAGGAGCCTGCTCACAGTGAACAAAACCTGCACCTGCACCTGCTCTGTCTTGCTTTTCCTCTCTCTGACTCCAGCATTCCCAGCCAGCCACTGTGGCATGTGCTCCCCATGTGAGGTGGGATGGGGATACAGGGGCACCTGCCTGGGACTCACTCCAGCTCCCCCAGTCCCTGCCTGCCCTGGGAGCCCTGGAGGAGCCAAAATAGCACCTCCACAGCATATCAGGAGCAGGGGTGTTGAGGTTTGCCAGCAGCCTGTGACCTTGGGTGGCTCTCCCCAGGGACAAGGTGGTCATACAATCCTCCAGGGACACACGTCAGCGTGGTGACAACAGGCCTTGGGACAGTCAGGCTGTCACAGGAGGGCACAAACAGCAGACCTTGGGTCAGTCAGTCTGTCACAGGAGGGCACGGAGCCACCTCAATCCCAGAACAATCCCCAGCTCATCTTACACTGGGACAGGGACGGGGAGCAGGCTTGGCAGCCCCCAGGGCCTGAGCAAACCTGCTCTGCTGAAGCTTGGGGGCTTTTGTGCCCCCATCAGCAAAGTGCTTCACTCCAAACACACAGAGAGCCTGAATGCCAACCAGGGAGCTCTCAGACACTTTCAGCTGCAGTCCAGGCCTGAGGGAGAACCTGAGTGAGGACTTCAGAGCAGGCAGAGGGAGTAAAGGGGATGAAGAGGAGCTGAGACAGAATCTCAGAATCACACAATCAACCAGGTTGGAAAAGACCTCTGGGATCATCAAGTCCAACCTTTGACCAACACCACCTGGCCTACTAGATTAGGGCACTGATGCCACATCCAGTCTGTCCTTAAACACCTCCAGGGATGGTGAATCCACCCCCTCCCTGGGCAGCCCATTCCAATGGCTGATCTCTCTCTGTAAAGGATTTCTTCCCAATGTCCATCCTAAACCTCCCCTGGCACAGCTTAGACCGAGCCCTCTTGTCCTACTGCTGGTTCCTGGGAGAAGAGACCAAACCCCCCCTGCTCCCCCCTCCTGTCAGGGAGTTGCAGAGAGTGCTGAGGTCTCCCCTGAGCCTCCTCCTCTCCAGGCTCAACAACCCCAGCTCCCTCAGCCTCTCCTCACAGCACTTGTGCTCCCCTCACCAACCCTGTTGCCCTAGACAGTGGCAGGGACCAGGGTGGGGGTGCTGACACGTGGCAGGAGGCTCCCAGAGCAGGACCAGGTTAACAGAAGGGCTCAGCTGGCTGGAAAGGTGGATTCTGCTGCACGAGTAGAGAAGGATGCAAAGGTGGATTCAGCGTGACTGAAGTAGTGCACCATGAATCATGTGCTCCTTCCAGCACTTGGCAAATGGAAGAACATCTGATCCTTTATTCAAAGTGACATTTAATTTTGCATTGTGCTAAATCATTCTGTACTTCTGAATAAAAAGAGAATAAACTCCCAAACTCGTCCCCCTCTCAGTGAAACACAAAGAAACTCTGCATTGTGCTGAGTGTAATCATGGAGGGTTTTTTCCCTTCACTTAAAATCACAGAATCATTAAGGTTGGAAAGGACCTCTAAGACAATTGAGTCCAACCATTAACCCAGCACTGCCAAAGCCACCACTAAACCACGTCCCTAAGCACCACATCCACGTGGTTTCTGAGCACTTTCAGGGATGGTGACTCCACCAGTGCCCTGGGCTGCCTGTTCCAGTGTTTGACCATCCTTCCTGGGAAGAAATCTTTCCTAATATCCAGTCTAAACCTCCCCTGGCACAACTTGAAGCCATTTCCTCTTGTCCTTTTGCTTGGGAGAGGAGACCAGTCCCCCCCCCTTCCCCGCCTCCCCTGTCCTAGGAGGGAGTTGTAGAGAGTGAGAATGTCCCCCCTGAGCCTCCTCTTCTCCACACTAAATAACCATTTTATTCATCCCAACCATAAATAAGCTCCAGGACAAATGGATATTCACATCCCAGGCCCTCAGCATGGCCACCCTGCTGCCCTCCCCTTGCTAAACTGGGAGCAGGGGAGGACGAGGGCTGACTTCACACGTCTGCAGAGGTATGAGAAACACAGCTCCTCTCCAGGCTTGGGGACAGGGTGTCCTGCAGCTAAAAATACAGAGACAAGCCAAAAAGTCAAGGCTAGCAAGAGGCATTGGTGGGGTGCCTGAAAACAGAGCCTGTTTATTTGTGGAGCCAGTGCCCATCCAGCAGCAGAGGCTGAGCACACATGGTGCCTGCGTGACGGACACGCTCCTGCAGCTGCAGGAGTCCAGTTCCTAACACACACACACACAGGGCTTCCCTCTGCCCTTCCCCCAGAGCAGGCTCACACCTTTCCTTCCACTATTTTTAGCTGCTGCACAAAGCAGGGTAACGTGCAGGAGCAGAGGGGAATGGAAATCACCAGCCTGGCAAAGCCTCTCCCCTTCCACCAACAACGGCGAGCACCATCAGGGGCTATGCTCAAACCTGCCCAGGGTTTGTGGGATCCAAGATGGAAATACCTCCCAGAAGCTCTACCAGCAGCCTGAGCTGGGTGTGAGAGGTGCAGTGCCTGGTGCAGAACTGGGCTGGTCTGTGCTCCCCACAGTGCTGCTCCCACAGCACCCTCCCTGGGGCTCCTGCCCTGCACCAGCCCTGGGCACCTGCCACGGCAGGGTTTGGGCTCTTCTTGGATGGTGTCACTGCTCAGGACACCAATCTGGGGTAAATATTCAGCATTGCAAGCACCTCTGTATTTTGGGGGCTGATGAGGGTTCAGGAAGGGGGGTCTGGCATCGCTCAGCGGAAGGTGAGGAACTGCATTGAGCATCACTTGGTTTTTTCCATTTTTTATTATCATTATTACTACTATTATTATTATTATTTGCCATATTACTGTGTTTTAGTTTATTTTCAATTATTAAACACCTTCCACCAGACCAGGCTGGCCTTGGACACTTCCAGGGGTGGGGCAACCACAGATTCTCTGGGCAGCCTGTTCCATGACTGGAGCTGACACCAAGGTGCAGCCACTCCAACACCATGGGAGGACCACGAGGAGCCTTTGGCACCAGGCACGTGCCAGGCTGAGCTTCCCACACAGGGCTCTTCAATTCCACTTGCCTTCCTTCATTAACCACAATGGACTGACAGCAGAGACCAGCACCGAGAGAAATCAATTATCTACCCATTTAACCTCACTGCTCTGCTATTATTCCCTCTGTCCCACGTTTGACTCCCCTCTGGCATCTGACAGGGATTTGGGCAGGACAAACTTCCAAGGTAAGGAAAGGATAATGTCAGAGCTTCTCCTGCAAGTGGGATTCCAGCAACAAACTAATGCAAAAATACGAATAGAAAACTCCAGACCTGTAAGTGCAGCTGTTCCCTCTGCAACCTGCACTCAACACGGATTAAAGTCCATGTCCTGCTGTAAGAAACAGCTCCTTGTGACAGGAATGCTGCTGGAGCTCTTGGATAAGGATTTTCAAGGCCATGCTTTGAGCAACCTGGTCTGGTGGGAGGCGTCCCTGTCCATGGCTGGGGGGTTGGACTAGATCGTCTTGAAGGTCCCTTCCAACCCAGACCATTCTGGGATTGCAGGCGCAGCGTTAGAGCGGAAAGGAAGGACCAGTTGAGCAGGACATCAGTCAGCAGAGCCTGCTGAGCCACCTGGCACAGGCCAGCAGGGCTGGAGGCAGCTGCCTGCTCACTGCAGGGGTTATGTGCTTTCATCTCGCTGCTGACGGCAGAGGCACCTCATGGGATCAGAGGATCTGAGAACTTCTCCCACTCAGGCTTCCATCAGGCAGCTGCTCTTGGCTCCAGCGCCGAAAGCCATGGAAGAAAAGATCTCCAGGGTGGGGTAATTCAATTTTTGTGCTGCTTTGTTCTCCAAGAGCACATCAGATCAGGTAGGGCTGGTATGACAGAGAAGGAAAGGTGCCTCTGCTGCTCTGCCACCACGAAGCTTTGCCACACAACCCACTAAATCCCCGTTCAGCAGCCACCTGGTGCACAGCCCATGGTCCCTCCAAGCTCTGGAGGGGTTGGGAGGGTCCTTTCTCACCCCATCATCACAGACCCCTCTGAGAAGCTCCTCCCAAAGGAGTCAGTGTTCCCAGTGCAGCCACAGGAGACTCCCCAGCACCTCCCAGGGATGTCCAGCCCACCCAGCACCCACCCAGCTCCAGGGAGTGGACATTAATCCTGCACTCAATCGGGTGGTTTGTTGTGCACACGCAATTCCCCTCCCTGTAATGAAATGGGTGTATCATCCCGATTAGGCACAGTCGTTACAGCCAGCCTTTAATTAGATCTGTGTAATTAGAAATTCACTGAGTTATTTCACACAGTGGCAAACAGCACTGCTTGGATGGGGGTTTATGAGACGGTGACAGATTTCTCTGTAGCTCCCAGAGCTGACTGATAACCTGAAACAAACGACATCTTCGGTGCAGGGGCCTTCGCGAGGTGTGCAGAATGCTGAACATCAGGCCCATTTTGCACGGCTAAAAAAGCAGAAATCAGGCAAGAAGTGTGGAAAATGTGACCGATGTTTTCATCTCCTGCCAACCAGCAGAGTCAGGAGGATGATGCTGCAGCCCCTGGTGGTGCCCTGGAAGCACCAGCCCCAAGCACCCAGCTGGGCTCAGGACCAGCAGATGGAACGGCCCCAAAAATCACCACTGCAGTTTGGGACATTCCTATTCCAAATGCAGAGAAAGCCATTTGGAGAAATCCTAAGGGAGCAGAAGGCTTTTACAAAAAGGCCAGACAGGCAGAGGCGGGTGCAGACCCACAGGACTCAGATCCAGCTCCACTGCTGCACCAGCTGGGAGTTATCAAGTAAATTATCAGTTGGAAGTATCAAGGAATTTGGTTGCCCATTTTTGGCTCCTTTATCCTAGAAATGAAATCTGAGAGGTGACAGAGGCTGCTTTCCACAGGGAAGGCACCAGGACAGATGGAAAATCATCTGAACTGAAGGAGAGGCTGTGACCCAGAGACATCACGGAATGGTGTGGGTTGGAAGGAACTTTGAAGATCATCTCGTTCCAGGCTCACTGCCAAAGGCAGGGATGTCACCCACAAGACCAGGTTGCTCCAAGCCCTGCCCAGCCTGGCCTGACCAGCTTGCCACCAGATGCTTCCACTCCAGCCAGGTGGGGCCACTGAAACCCAACGTTGTTTTAATTCACCCCAAGGCAGGAAAGCATTCTGGGACACAGTGAGAGCAGAATCTGGACCCACCCCATGGCACTGCAGCTCCAAAAGGCTCCCTGAGCTGCTCCTCCTGTGAGAGCTGTGGGCACAGCACTGGCACCAGGCACCTGGAATGGGCTGAGTGCTCCCTGCACCCTCAGGAAAACACACAAAGCATCCAGGAAAGCAACAAGAAAATGCTCTCCTGAGAGACTTGAGCCTGAGTTTTTTCTCCATTAGACTATTTTTACAGATGGGGAAATGAAGCAGAGACAAGAAATGGCCCCCAGATGTGAAGTTATCTGCTGGTAAGTGAACAGCCAGCTTTACCATCACATTTACACGCTGCCTTACTACTGTGAGCAAGGTTTGCACCTTCAGTAACTACTCCCACTTAAGCAGGACCAGTGGAGCACAACCCTCATGGCAAGGCTCGTTTTAAGGCCAAGGTGGCCACCCAAGGGGATGATCAACACCTTCCCTGGGCTGGGCCAAAGTGCCCAAGAGCTTCTGAGAAGGCAAAACCTCCCCTGGCTCAGCCCTGGCTGTCACAAGTTATGGCAGGATTTGGAAAAAAAAAAGCCACAAGAGATAAAAACCTGCAGCTCCACAAGTGGAGGTGACAACACCACAAAAATCATGGCTTCTCCTGAAGAGTTTTTTTCCAATAAACTGCTTCTCCAGCAGCAGCACTGGCAGGTGGGAACAAGGGGAAGCAGTGCCACCAGCAGCTCACTCACAAGGATAAGAGCATTTGATTAAGGGGTGCTTTAAAGGAGGTCCTTAACAAACATCTGAAGGACCCTAAGACATGTTTGCAGTCATGTCTGGAGCTAATTCAAACAAGATGTTTAATTGCATACCCAGTCACGTTATGTGGATCCAGGACCAGCCACAGCTTCTCTGGGCAACCTGTGCCAGGGCCTGCCCACCCTCACAGCCAAGAATTCCCTCCCAATATTCATCTATCCCTGCCCTCTGGCAGTGTGAAGCCATTCCCCCTTGTCCTGTCCCTCCATCCCTTGTCCCCAGTCCCTCTCCAGCTCTCCTGGAGCCCCTTTAGGCCCTGCAAGGGGCTCTCAGGTCTCCCTGGAGCCTTCTCTTCTCCAGGTGAACCCCCCCCAGCTCTCTTCCAAAACTCTTCATTTTTATGGTGGTCAGCTTCTCCTCTGCTCTCCTGTGATATCAAGTATGGGTTCTACCTGCCCAGGACTTCATCACGATGCCCTGATAATAGAACGAACATTAAAAAAAAAAAAAAAAAAAAAAATCCCTGATCACAATCCAAAATTTAAACCAAAGAAATGGGATTCTCAAAGCAGACTTTGAAGTGGAACACTTTTTTCTGTTCAACACTTTTCCTGGCACATCTGTGTTGTCCCAAACGTTTCCAAAAATGGATGATAACAAGTTATTCTATGAAAAAGATCTCCTCATATAGGATCTCTTCTTACCTTGCAATGAGGGGTGAGCATTAATTTACCCAGAGGTGCTAAGTGGGTGGTGATTAGGAGAGAACAGCTTCTCATACCCTCTGGGACATGCAGGCTCCCAACACAGCCCACAGGGCATGGAATGTCAGGGACAGGACCACCAGAATAGGTTTGTCCCTGTCAAAAATCCTTGCCTGGTAAGGTCATCTTTTATTTATTGTTTTAGTGCACTCAGGAATTTTTTTCTTTTCTTTTGTTTTTTCTTTTTTTTATTGCTGTGATGGAAACAAACTGTCCCAGGTAATTCCCACGGCTGCTGGGGAGCTCAGGTGGCTTCATCCCCCTCAGATTTGGCCATTTTTCCCAGTCACAGGATCCAAACTGATGGAGCTGCTGGCCATCATCCAAATGGGATGAGCACTGTGAGTGTTGCTCTCTGCACTTCCACCGTGCTGGGTGAGGAGCCTCAGAGCTTTGGACATGGATGAGAAGGGGAGAAGGGCTCAGAGGGAGGCTTTGGGAAGAAATCCTTGGAAAAATACCATTGGGATAGGGATAGAGAACCCTGATGAGGAGGAATCCCAAGGGTCAAGCAGGAGGCGGCCCCTGAGATTGTGCTGGGAAACACCAGCCCAGCCAAGCCAGGACAACCAACCTACACCACCATTCCCAGGTCTCCCTCCAGTCCTTCTTCAGCTTCTCCACTCAGAGACTGGATTAGAGATCTCCAAAGGACCCCTCCCATCTGAACTGCTCCGTTCTGGGGCTCAGGAGAAGTGTTTGGGGATGGCAGGACTTTCCTCTTGGCCATGGGATGCCTGAATCTGGAAAAGCTCTGGACAGTACTTGGGGCAGCACTGTGCTGATCCCATTCCCAAACTGGGGAGGGTCCAGCCTGAGTTAACATCTGCTGAGAGAGCTTCAAGATCCCAGGCTCTGAGCAAACAGCCTCCCAAATTTTGTGTTTGAGACAGCCACCAATATTCTGCCTTTCCCGAAAGAACAGGTCTCGTTTAGTCCCTCCCCAGGCTGCAGAACAACAGCTAACCAGGCAGGGGAATTGGAACAGTGTGGAGAGAAGTGGAAATGGTTTTGCTCAAGGGCAGAAACATCCCCTGCCTCCTGAACATCCTTCTGCTGAAAGGAGGGAACGACAGGGCTCTGAAGGAAACCTCAGCCCTTCTTTCATCCCCCCACGTGTGCTGGGTGTAACACAAACCCTGCTGCAGGAATCCCCGCAGCCCCCCTCCCCTTCCCTCCTCCCCTGGCTCCTGCAACTCAAAACTTTCACAAAATCCCAGGCATGAGCTGCTTCCCAAGGCCCCCAGCTCCGTGTCCCAGGGTGCAGATGGGCAGGATTCAGGGCCCTGCTGTGAAACCCCCCCCCCAACCCCAGCCCTGCAGCTGGCTGGTCCCACAGGTGACCCCTGTCCCCAGGGAACGGGGCAGTGCAGGGGCACCCCAGAGGTCAGCTGGGTCAGCAGAGCCACGGGGCAGCTGAGCTGTCCCCTCCTGGCTCACTTGACACCGGACACACGTGGCTCCTCCTTGCCAAGACAGATGGAGGCAGGTGGGCAGCCTGAGCACACCCCCCCAAATCTTTTGGGGAGGGTCCCCCTCGGGCAGCACCGCCAACACGAGCTCCTCCCCTGTACCAAGTTATTTCCCACCACTTTGAAGGACTGAATTGCCAAAGCAGCTCCAAACACCACCCCATACACCACAACAGCCCCAGCCCCTTCCTCCTCGCTCTGCCAACACCCCAGTTACCCCCAAACCCTCCCCATTTTGGGCACCCCTGCTTTGCAGACTCCTCCTCAGCACAGAACAAGGGATGGCTGTGGTACCTCACACAGGGCTGTGGGTGAGAGCTTGGATCCTGGAAATATTATCTGGGAGTGGGAAGGGAGAGAGGCAGCCCTGCAGTGACAGCCCTGCTGTGTCCCTGCAGAGGTGGAGGTGCTGTGGATTAACAGGAACAGGTCAGCCCCTGCTGAGTTCTGCTTCTGCAGCCACCAGACGTGGAACACCAGCTCCATGGGGCCCTGACACAATTCCCTCCTCCTCCTGAGGACACTGACTGTCCACCCCTGCCTCATCTCCAGGGAATGAAAGGGATGTTCAGTCCGTGTCTGTGCGAGTGGAAGGGTCACAGAAAGATGGGCAGGTGTACCATGGTGGCAATTACCTCAGAGAAAGGTAATTACCCTGAGGGTAATTACAGGAGGAAGGTACCTTCCAGGGCTGCATTCATGTCTGGCTCTGCTAATGGATCCTGCCAGCCAAAATCCCCTCTGGAATCACCCCTGCAGCAATGGGAAGGCTCTCAGACTGCAGTCACATCTATTTTCCTGGGCAGTCCTGCCCCAAGAGAGAGAACCTGACCATACCCAGTTCTGAGGACTGTGCCCATCCTCCAACAGCCCCAGACAGCACTGGGATTTGTGTATCCCCCAAACAGGGCTCAGCACACACTGACCCACCCCACAGTCCCCAGACCAACGCCCTCGTGGCCAGCTCTGTGCCAGGATGCCAGTGGAGGAGATACACAAGCACTTCCCTGATTTCAAAGAGCGTCCTCCCTGGATTGATTTAGCCCAATTTGTCCTAAATTGATTTCCCATTCCCACTGGCTTCTTAAGGGAAGAGGAAAACAGACTGGAATTTCTGTATTTCTGATTCCTGCAGATCTGTGCTGGTTAGAAAATGCAAAGGTCTTGTTGAGGCAGGAATATCAGTTTGGGATTCCTCCCTCTGTGTATGGAGAGGAGGCTTCACTGCCTTCATTGCCCTTCAGTGCCCCTGCTGTGCCCAGCATGGGAAGGACGTGGAGCTGTTGGAGAGAATCCTGAGGAGGTCCTGGAGATGCTGCCAGGGCTGGAGCCCCTCTGCTCTGGAGCCAGGCTGGGAGAGCTGGGGGGGTTCACCTGGAGAAGATAAGGCTCCAGGGAGACCTGAGAGCCCCTTGCAGGGCCTAAAGGGGCTCCAGGAGAGCTGGAGAGGGACTCGGGACAAGGGATGGAGGGACAGGACAAGGGGGAATGGCTTCCCACTGCCAGAAGGCAGGGTTAGATGGGATATTAGGAAGGAATTCTCCCCTGTGAGGGTGGGCAGGCCCTGGCACAGGTTGCCCAGAGAAGCTGTGGCTGCCCCTGGATCCCTGGGAGTGTCCAAGGCCAGGTTGGACGGGGCTTGGAGCAACCTGGGCTGGTGGAAGGTGTCCCTGCCCGTGGCAGGGGGTGGAACTGGATGAGTTTTAATGTTCCTTCCAACCCAAACCATTCTGGGATTCTGTGATTCCCTGCCACTGTCAGGCCTGGCTATTCAAAAACACCTGGGGAATGCAGGTGATCAATTCAAGCAGATGCAAGTGAGACACAAGCCAGTAAGAAACCTGGGCTCCTCTGAAAGCCTGGCTGTTAAACACTGCACATTAAATACCCAGCAAATACCTTCACATTATGCCTCCCATCTCAAGGGAGCCCAAACCCCCTGGCAGCTGACATGTGCTGCCCTGTCCTCACCTGCAGAGCCACAGCTGGGCTGAGAGAGTCACATCCCCCACAACAGCCCGGCAGAACCTCCCCCAAAATCACAGCAGAGGTGCCACCACCACACCATCCCCATCGCTCCCCTGCTGTCCTGCTGGCTGTGTGGCCCCTCCTCTCGAGAAAACCAGCGTTGTCTCTCAACAAGAACAAGTTTGCAGGAGACATCGTGCCCAGCCAAGCTTCTCAACCCATCTGTTCACTGGGCACAAAGTCCCTGCTACAAAAACCCAGCCCTGTAGCTCAAGATTCCTTTCTGGGGTGTTTCTATGGGGTATAAGTTTCATTTATTTTAAAGACAAAGCACGGGGACAGTGAAAATATTAAAATCCACAGACCTGCTTCCCTCTTTTTCTGGTTTAAATGCCACTCACTGGCCACAATCAAGCCATACAATCCCAAATGTGGCAGCTCTTTGGCATCAGCACCCACCCTTGCCACGTGGGCCCGGCAAGATTGTTCTCTCTCGTTCTGCAGAATAACTTTTAGTCTTTATAAGCTGTGGTGCCAGGTCAGAACTGGACGAAATCCAAATGCATCAGCTCTGGGCTGGGCTGCTCCAGAGATGAACCAGTGTCAGAGAGAAAGAGGATAAACTGGTGGGCACTGCAGGGCTCCCAGGAGCAGGAAAGAGCAGACAAAAGCTTCACACATTTCCTCTGCCTGCTGAACTACATCTCCTCTATGACCAAGACAGATCCACAGAGACCCTACCAGCTTCCCAGCACCTCAGCCTTTTCCTTATCTCTTCCCATTCACAGGAAAGATCCTTTCCACCTCACCTCTCTGACAGGAAAAACATTGCTAAATTTGCCCTGGACCCTAAAGATCATCCAACAGGAAACATTCTTTTCGCCCACACTGTGGCTGTAACGTCTCCTTAAAATCTGCAGTAAGAGCAGAGGATTCCTGGGGAGTTTTGTGCCAGTCAAACCTCCCTGTGATCTTTGCCTGTCTCCTGGGGGATGCAGAAGGGCTGTGGCAGTGCCAGGCACATCTGCACTGTTCCCATTCCAGCCCATCAGCTCAGCAGTCTCCAGTGAGGACTCTGGGAGACCAGGAAAAGGCTTCCATGGGGTCCAGGCTGGTCACTGATAACGGGCCCAGGATAATGGGGTGATGCTGAACCACAGATGAATTGCTCAGAGATTCCTGGGACTGGCAATGCCACCTGCCTGGCTGCAGATGTAGATGCCCAGTGTACAGCAAGAAGAGAAACAGAAGATCTGGGGGGGCAGAGGAGCCTGGCAGGAAGAGGGGAGGGAGCTGGTCAAATGGTCCTACAAGCTGCATGTTCCTGCAAGGCTCCCTGGTCTGTATAGAGGGTGAAGTGCCAGAGGAAATGCTTTGGAGGCTTGAAGGAGGCACTGAAAGGAATCAGTGTGCACATGGCTTAGGTGACATCCACCTGCACTACCTGAGCCTCCAAGCAAGAGACACCACCTGGAATTCCATGAGGAATCAGGGGACTGCACTTACAGCCACTGGTCCTTGCAAATGTGAATCCCTCTGCAGAAGCAGAACCTCTCTAAGCAACCATGGTTTCTTCTCACAGATACCTCCTAGGATGAAAAATGTGGAACAGCTCTAGACAGTGCTTGGGGCGGCACTGTGCTTATCCCAGTCCCAAACTGGGGTGGGGGGGGTTCAGGATGAATGAATTAACATCTGAGAGCTCCAAGATCCCAGGCTCGGAGCAAACAGCCTCCCAAATTTTGCCTTTGAGACAGCCACCAACATTTTGCCTTTCCTGAAAGAGCAGGTTTGATGTAGTCTCTCCTCAGCCACGGGCACCTCTGTGGATGAAGCTATCGCTCACTTTGGTCCCAAAGTTCTTGCCCAGCATCCAGCTGCTTTCCCACAATCCAGTGCTGGGCTGTGCCCTGGAGGACAGCAAAGCCCAGCCCTCCCCCAGCTTCCTCAAAATACACCAAAATTAACTGGGCTCTTGAATTTATGAGGTTAGAGCCAATTAGCTCCATTTGACCCAGATGCTTTAAGCAAGATTTTTCTAATACACTGGAGCTCATTATCACACAAATTCATCTTGGTGCCAGGTAAAAAAAAAAAATGAGCTGTCTCAGAGCAGGTGTGACCTGTGACCCTCTGGGATGAATTTTCATCCTTTCTGTGGGTGCCAACACGCTCTGCACAAAGAGCCAAGGAGGAGAGCTCAGCCTTGTGTCTGCAGCTCCTCCAGCCAGGAACAACCTGCTCAGAGATGAAATAAATGCACAGGAACCCATCACCTCTTTCCACCCCACCTGCTCCTTGCTCAGGACACAACTTGAGTTTAGTGATGCCCTTTGCACACTGAGACCCCGAGCAGGGGCTGTTAAACCCAGCCATGTTGAATCCAGCAAAAGACCCAACCCAAATCCTTCTGCACAGTCCTGCTCTGTGGACAGCAAAACAACTGCACCTGAATGATGCCAACCACAGAAAACCCAACAAGCAGGACCCAAATGTGCAGCAACCTCAGCAAACTGGGGTTTTACAAAATGAAAGAACCCTCAACAAAACTTCCCATTTCCCTGAAGGAAAATGTACCTTTAGAGGGGTTTCCTTCTCATGAGAAATGTGAAAGCAAAAAAAGGTTTGATCCTTTTTTTTTTTTCCTTTGAACCAGCATTTCAAAATGAGCATCAAAACCACCCCCATTTTTACATGGCATTTTATTGACACTCCCAGCCACACAAATGATGCTGCAAAACCCCTCACAGTGAAGTGGAAAAAACACAGAATTCTCCCAATTTGTTTTTATTCTGTGAGTACAACTTTCAGTCCGTCAGATGTTCCTGTCAAGGTGTCAGATACTGAAGCACTGGAATCTCTTAGAGATAATCTCCCACTTCCAGGAGCCCCCCACAGACAGCAGAGGGGGGGGGGCTGCTCATCACACCTTCCACCAGCACAGCTCAGGGCACCGCTCTGTGGTAAGGGAAGAGCAGGGAGATGCCTTCAAAGGGATCCAGAAGAGGTGAGCCCAGAGGACATTCAGCCTCCAAATTCCTCACTGCAGGTCCAGACAGTTTGGTTCCTTAATGGCTGGGACACCACAAGCCCCGTTGCTGGACCAGAACAAGAGGATCAGAGAATAATTCAGGTTGGAAAAGACCTCTAAGGTCATTCCCCCAGCACTGCCAAGGCCACCACTAACCCATGTCCCCAGGTGCTGGGGCTGCCCCATCCCTGGAAGTGCCCAAGGCCAGGTTGGACAGGGTTTGGAGCAACCTGGGCTGGTGGAAGGTGTCCCTGCCCATGGCAGGGGGTGGAATGAGATGAGCTTTAAGGTCCCTTCCAACCCAAACCATTCTGTGATTTATAACTCAAAAGGCACAACTCCTGCAGGGCTGAGATGGCTTTTTCCCCTCTCTCTAACCATAAAGACAAGATAGATGACAGTAAATGCAGTCATTGAATAAGCACTCAGTCCTCAGAAGTGTTATGTAATCAACCATGAACCCCTCCTGCCTACCTTTGATTGAAAAAATGGACTTTATTTTAGTCATCTTTCCCTGACATTCCCTTATTATCACCACCAGGCCTAAGGAATGCAATTAAAGCTAAAAGTCTCTTAATTTCTTTCCCTTCTGAACAGGTTCCATTTACTTTTTTTTTTTTTTTTTTTTAAGCCCTTTAAGGGAACAGTGACTGAAGTCACAGCTTGCACAAAGAGAATTGGATAGGCAGGAAAAAAACCCCAGCCTGAGGAGCCATTCCTTCAGGATTCCCAAACACACAACCTCAAAGAGCAGGGAAATGGAGCTGGTTTGTGCACAAAGCTACAAAAATAAAAGTTAAATGCTCTGCTGGGCCAAGAAGAAAGCAAATTCACAGGGGAATGGTTCTTTCTGCCTCTCTTAGTTTGAGCAGGCTGAGGTACTTCCCACGAGCCACTAATCAGCCTAATTGGGAGGGGAGGGCTGGGGCACAGCAGCTGCTCAGCAAACTTTGCCATGATTTTTCAGGAGGTTCCAATTTTCCCTGCTGCCTTGGATTCACTGTGTCTCCCTGGATTCTGCTGGCCCCTGCTTTGTTTTCTTTCCTCCCTCCCTCCTCCTCCTCATCTCTCTCTTCTCTCTGCTCATTTAATCACAACCCACAGGTCTGGCTACCAAAAAGGAGCCTTCACAAGCCCATCTTGCTCTGCCCTGAGTAAAGCAGCAGGACAGCACACTGTGCATCCTCCATGGCCCTGGGAATGGGTGACACAGGCCTGAAGCTGCCAGAGGGCAGGGTTAGATGGGATATTGGAAGGAATCCTTCCCTGGGAGGGTGGGCAGGCCCTGGCACAGGTTGCCCAGAGAAGATGCGGCTGCCCCTGGATCCCTGGAAGTGTCCAAGGCCAGGTTGGAGCAACCTGGGCTAGTGGAAGGTGTCCCTGCCCATGGCAGGATTTGGAACTAGATGGTCTTTAAGGTCCCTTCTAACCCACCATTCTGGGATTCCACGATCATCAGGGCCAAATGTCCTGCTTTTACCACCTACAGATGAGGTCACGTTGGCTTTTGGTGATCAGGATGAGTCCAAAAGAGCTGATAGGCTGGGAAACACCAAGCTTGGCTCATGTGGTGGAACACCCCCAGGAATTGTCTCCCAAGGTTTCCCATGGGCCATGGAAGAGATGGGCAAAATCCCTGGCAAGGATCACAGAATGTCCTGAGCTGGGAAGGACCCACCAGGACCATCCAGTCCAACCCTTGGCCCTGCACAGACACCCCAACAATCCCCCCCTGTCCCTCAGAGCGTTGTCCAAACCCTCCTGGAGCTCTGGCAGCCTTGGGGCCGTGCCCACTGCCCTGGGGAGCCTGTTCAGTGCCAACCACCCTCTGGGGGAAGGACCTTTCCCTGAGATCCACCCTAAAGGCAGGGTGTTCCCGAGCTCAGTCCCTGCCTGGCTGGGCTCCAGCTCCACACGTGCCTGCGGACACTGCTCAGGAATTACACACTTCATCTTCTGTCATCTCCTCCCCCCCCCGGAGGAAGCAAGGCTCTAAATTGAATTATCACAAAGAAATCAATTCCAGATCAAACCTCTGTGAAATTATAATTGCTTTAATGATCTGCAGGCTGGAATAGACAGGGCCCAGGGAAAGCATCACACGCTCTCCCTCTTCAGTTCACAAAGCTCCTCTAGGAATCAGCCTTTGTTCACAGGGAGCATTAGTGTTTTCTAATTATGTATTAATTTAATCTACTATTAATTTTCAATTATTGTTATTACACAGGAACTTCCTTTTCCCCAAATGTGACTGCTGTGGAAGATGCTGAATTCCAAACAGCTCTGTGGTGAGCTGACAGGCAGCAGCTTAGCCTTTAAAAGGGAAAAAAAAAAAATCCCCATCTTTAACAACCAATTTTGATGAAGACATGCCAAGCAAACAAAAATATATCCAAAAAAAGAAAAAAAAAGACACACACAAACCTTTCTGACTCATCTGAAAATGCTCCCAGCAGCCTGTTTAGCCTAAAGGCTTAAATCACTCAGGTACAGCGTGTCTGTGGAGATTTTCATTAGAATTGACATTTTGACAACTGCAAAAAAAACTCCACAACAACCCCACTCACAACATGATGGGCAGTTTAAAAATAATTATCAACCACAGGGCAAAGACACTCAGGGAAATGAAGTTCCACCAAGCTCTCTCCTCCCTGAAGATGAGGGTGAATATGATTTTAAAGAAAATAATCAACTCTTCTTCCTTGATTAATTGTAGATGCCAAAGTAGCTCTGGATTTTCAGCATCAGCGGGAGCAGAGCTGGTCTGGGTGGACACTCAAGTGTCTGTGAATGTGGAGGGATTTCATTCTTGGATTTCACATTCCACAGACTCTGTTCCTCGGGAAGCTGCTGGTGCTGAGCGGGGCCCTCTTCCCTATGGACAAGATCCAAGGTGCCCAAGGGAAGAGGAGGCACCTGGAGAACTCAGGACACGTCAAACCCCGTCGGTTTGGTTGGTCCTGCCTTTTCCAGGGATGCTGGGGGATGAGAATTCCTGCTCATGGACTCAGGGCCAACCTGCACTGGCTTGGCAGACGATCCTCAAATTTTCCATAAACAGCCAGACTCTCATCCAAGAACTAGTGAGAGGCATTCCAAAGGCTTCAACAGCTTTGCAGCAGAGGGACTGACACCCTTCCAGCGCATTCCAAACAAGGAATTAAATAATCCTGTGAAATAAAGGCTTGGGAAGCGCCGTTGCCTCTGCTGGTCCAACAGTGGGAAGGATGGGACCATCCCAGCAGAGACCAAGGAGCACCAGAAGGACAAGCAGAGCTCCTGCCAGGGCTGGGCTGCACAAACCCCACGGAAAAGCTGCCCCACAGCCCTGGGTGCCCAGCTTGGCACATCATCTCTGGGCTCTCTTTGCTGTCACAGAGCTGGGAGCAGCCTCTTGCAGCCCAGGGAGGTGACAAAACCGGTAACCCCACAAATTTGGGGCACATGGAGCCCCCCAGAAGTCTGGAGCTATCCAACCCCCTGAAATACACGGGCTGACACCACAGGGAAACCTTTGGACAACTCTGCAGAGGAAGAAGAACAGGAGAAACCTGATTTTGTTTGCAGGAATAATAAAGCACTGAGGTTTCCTCATGAGGTCAAGAAGGTTTCTTTTGAGCTGTGTGGTCCAGGTCTACTGCCTGCCAATATCCTTGCCCCACAAAAGCCCTATTTATCACAGAGCTCCATTCTTCTCCTACTGTGTATCAAAGCAGTGCAGTGAAACCTGAAGAATTACTCCCAATTCACCCCAGGGTATCAGCAAACCAAGTTCACCTCATCAGCTGTAAAAGTGTTTTGGCACGAAAAAGCCACAAAGTGAAAAATATCTTCCCATTCCAAGGAAATACCTTGTCCTGTGTAACATCCCTGGCTCCCCACAGCAGCAGGACCTGACAGCAGCTGGGATGGGCTCTGCCAGGAGGTCTCAGCCCCTTGGGGGTGGGCACAGGGCTCCCCAACATCTAAAACACACCCAGAGCAAGTGGAAGAGCAGTGCAGGGATCACGGCCTGCCCACGGTGCAGGCAAGGGATGGAGAGAGCACAGAGTCCCCCTGGATACCAGGAGTTCTTGTCCAGCCACTCCAGCACATCAGGGAGAGGGACACATCTGGCCTCAAGAGTGCTCTGCCAGAGCAAAGAGATGCCACCTTAAAGATCAGGAACTTGGCAAGTTTGGAAGACAAACTGGATTGTCAGAGAGATGAAGGCAACAACTCAGGACATCTTCAAAAATTAGCACCTTCCAGTGCCTAAAGGGGCTCCAAGAGAGCTGCAGAGGGACTGGGGACAAGGGATGGAGGGACAGGAAAAAAGGCAGTGAATTTCCATGAAAAGAAAGTAGGTTTGGATTAGATATCAGGGAGAAATCCTTCCCTGGGAGGGTGGCCAGGCCCTGGCACAGGTTGCCCAGAGAAGCTGTGGCTGCCCCATCCCTGGAAGTGTCCAAGGCCAGGTTGGATAAAAACAGCAACCTGGGCTGGTGGAAGGTGTCCCTGCCCATGGCAGGGGGTGGAATGGGATGATCTTTAACGTCCCTTGGAAGCCAAACCATCCTGTGACCCTCTCATGGCCAGCACAGCCAAATGCAACTGGGAGCAGAGATATATGAAGTGAGGAAAGACACTTCACACCGAAGCACAGACACACGTTGGTCCTGCAGCGTCCCTGGCTGAGGATGCACCTCCACCACACCCAAAAGCTCCCCAAACTCTAATTAGGAATTTTTTTTTAATATCTCCCATCATTGTTTTCCCTTTACTGCCTTTCCAGGATCATTGCTGTAACAGTAAATGAGGATATAGAAATTAAAAACAGAGGAGCCAGAAGGAACCTCAAGGATTTCATTGGCTTTTGAGGCCTAACCCAGAATATAATTAAAAAAGGCCTTCACCAGGTGCAAAGGTGCAGCACAGCATTTTTAGAGAGACCAGCAGGAACCTGGAATTGCAAGAAGTCTTGGCAGTGTTTATTATTGGGTTCTCAACCCTTGGGGCTCCCAAGGTCAAGCAACGTGAAATCCTGAGGTTTTTGAGGGTTTTTCCCCCCCACACTAAGCCTGCTGCTGGCCATCCTGCTGAAATAGCTGCAAGAATAAATCTTGAAAACAACATCCCTGGAGAAGTTCAGGCAGCAAAAGGTAGAGAGGAAAGAAAAATGCGACACTCAAAAAAAATTAACACGGGATTTGAAATCATGAGACCACTTGGTAGTTGGGGGAAATTTATCTTGGGACAGAAAAAGGGTAACAAAAGCCAGCAAGAATGTTGTGATGTGTCTGTGGAGAGCAGAGGTTTAATGAAAGGTATTTTAGTCAGGGAATACCACAAGTAGGAAAAATGGTTTTCTGATGCAACTTTTTAGCTGGTTGTGCCAATTTATTACCTGGAAGGGTATGAAATTCCACCCAAGGGAAATGTGAAATAGTGACAGGACAGTCCAGATGTGCAGAGCTCCTGCTGAAGGACCACACCTGACTCCTGAGCCCTCCCCCGTTTACACCACTCAGCCACCAGGAAACCACCACGTGAAACCATCACACCTCTCCCCCTTTCCAAGGCATAAAATGTCACTTTTCTCATCTCCTGAGCCCCTTTCCAGGGAGGACAGGGTGCCATACACAGCCACCAGCCCTGACAGCTCCAGCCTGGGCTGGGGGAGCTCCTTTCTGTCCCTGCAACACGGATAAATAGAAAGTCTGGTCAAATTGCTCAGGCTGGTGGGTTGGTTTGCCTCCCTTTAAACCAAGTAACTCATGCTAATCTGCAGCTAAATCCCACCATCCCAGAGGCACTGCTGACATCAGGCAGGAAATAATTCCCATTGCAAGGGACAAATCAGATCCCGTTGACAGCATCCAGTGTCACATTCTCGTCTCAGGGAGTCCCAGGCTCTGCTGATCACACAGGATCAGCTCCTTGTTTGGAGCATTATTTCAAGGCTGGCCAGGATCTGAGCTGCTCACAGAGGACCAGGCTGGGCTTCCCAGTGTCATGTTTTATACATGGCCCAGCATTGCAGCTCCTGGAGCTTTGAAGAGTTGTTGTTTATGAGTGTGGGATTTTAATAAACTGCAGCAAGCAGGGGATGCAGGATTCCCTGCCCTTGTGGCACTCCCAGGTGACCGAAGATCAAAATAATCCGTGTGTGCATGGAGGCAAATCAAAGCACACCCTTGGTGGCAGCAGAGGGGACGGCAGAGCAACACCACTGCCCACCCTGCACCAGGGATCAGCTTCTGGGGGTTTTATTATAGGATATTCCTTGATTCTGAGTTGGAAAGGACCATCCAGTCCAACTCCTGGCCCTGCACAGACACCCCAACAATCCCAGCCTGTCCCTCAGAGCGTTGTCCAGGTCCAGTGGAAAAGCTCTCCAGGCAGGTGGGGAGTGGAGCCCAACCCAAAGGGAGCCTCAGGGGCAGCTTCATCCCAATTCCCACCCAGCCCTGCCCCATTTGAACAAGGAGCATGTAGACAGAAAATAACTGCAGAAGGTTGATAAATTCCTCTCAGAAACGGGCTGGAGGCTCTCAGGGTGGCTGGCAGGGGCAGAGACACAGGTTGGTAGACTTTTGACAGTCCTGGGAGCTCTGTGGCTCTTGTGGCCCTTCCCGAGATGTCCTACTTGTTTGTCATGGAAATTATTCCAAGGGCTCAAGTAGAGGACTGATTTAATTCTGGTTGGAAGGAGGGAGAGAACAAACAGGCTGCTGGGAGAAGCTTCCTAGTCCTGGTGAATGCACAGGCCCACCAAAAATCCTCCTGGCCTCCAAACTTTCAGGAGGAAAACCTCCTCAAAGCACCTGAACTCAGCCCATCTTCTCCCATCTCACTCTTGAGTTTCCATCAAATCAGTAAAGGCTTTGTCAAGCCTGAGAGGCTCAGCCAGGCGCTCCCCTGAAGCACAAACTGCACCCAGACCTTTCTCTGAGGTCTGGCTCATTTTACTGCCATAAAAATGTTCAAGATCACTCGTTTTGATCAAAACAGTCGCTTCACTTCTGATGTAAATGCAGGGCATGGACCAGCATTCTTCCTCCCTCCCTCCCTTATGTATTCTCCAGAAATAAGGAGTTTATAAATTGGTTTTAAAATCAAACCAGGAGAAAACTGCAAAATACTTGAGTAACTCTCTTTGCTTCATAACCAGAAAAGCTGAGAGACACCCAACAGCTCAGGGGACCCCAGTTCTGAGCTCACCATCACTCAGAGCATAGCACAATTGGTGCCCTGCTCTGCCCTCTGCCTGTTTTAAACCACCCCTGTCCCCACCTCCACTCACCTCCTGCCCAAAAAGGAGCTGAACAGATTTCCCAGTGGGATTCCTGACTCACCAGCACATTTTCCTTTTAAAGGTCAAAACAAATATGTTGTGACAACAGGGATTGTCATTAGTTTCCTCTTAGTTTCAGTTGATCAGCAGGGATTTAAGAGATTGGTTGCACTCTGGAGCTTCCCTAACAAGGCACTGTTCATCTTGTTTAGGAAGAAGGGAAGGAGCAGCCATGGGAAACGTCATCCCTGGATTTCCTGCTGAGCACAGCAACAGAGCAATCAGCAAGGTGGTCTCTCCAGCAGGAAGATCTGTACTGAGGTGTCCTCACACCCTCCCTTCACACATTTATACACTGAGAACCAGGATTCCAGCTGGAATTCTCACAGAACAGGTCAGACAATTTCCAATTATTCCAATTTCCCTTTGAGTGCCCCAGCAGTGCTCTTTTCCATGCAACTTTGTGCAGCTCTATAAAGCCCAGAATCCATTTCTCCCCACTGGAAAGCTGCTACAGCCCATTCCCAGACCAACGCTCCTAAATCCACAGCCAAATCAGCCTTGGCTGCTCCACCCACTACCATTTACTGCTCAAATCACCAGGATCTGCTCATTGCTGAGAGGTCCCAAAGTGCTGGATGCTCATCCTGCTGCTTCAGTCCAGAACCTCCCATCCCATTTGAAGTCTCCTGGGAGGCTGGCAGGGCTTGGAGACAACCATTCCTCTGCTGAAGGAGGAGCTCTGGGTGATGTTCATCTGCAGATGTTGATCGTTTGCTAAAGGAGGAGGTGGCAGGTGGAGCCCTTCTTTCATTTCAAAGGTTCCTAATAGACTTCTGGAGCAGGCAGAGAGGTTTTAACACTAGAAATGTATCTCTCAGCCTGCACTGGGTTGCATAAGGACATCCATATATCCATCCTATCTGCTCTGATCCCCCTCTGCCACTGCTTCAAACGTGGTCGATTCCAAGGTCATCTCAGCTAAGGAAAAACAAGCCAGTTCCCTCTTCAGCTTTAAAACAAACCCCAGAGCCTCTGTTTATCTGTTTCTAATGGATGCTTAGGGACCCATTTTCAAGTTTTGCCTCCACAAAGCTCCTCCTGTGAGAAACCAAGTTCTCACACCAGCACAGAACTTCAGGACTGGAGACGAGGAAAATCTTCAACACCTAAAATCCAGCCAGACTGGTTTAGGTCCCCAACTTCATGGGCTGGAGTCAAACGAAGGGGACCAGAGGACCCTGAGAAGTGGGTAATTAGCAGGAACCACCCCTCTGATCCCCACTAGTTTCAGCCCAGTAGAGCATCTTCCACAGGACCAAACACATCCGGATCTGAGGCCACATCCATGGAGCAAAGGGAGACAGCTGCTTTAAAAGGTGTTAGATCAGGTCCCTAAATGGCTTCTGGGCAAGACAGATTGTCTGTTCTCAGCTCATTTTATCCTCCACCACTGCCAGAGTCAGGAGAGGTCAAGAAATACCAGAACAGGATTGGCTGGGGGGGAGGAAAGGGGAGGGAAACCATTTGCATTTTAAGACATACAGCAACAGAAACACAGGCTTGAGAGATTAGGAAACAGGCTTTTTAGTCAGAGCAAAGCAAGAGGCAGCTGCTGGAAGAAGGGCAGGGAAGCACTTAGCATTTCCAGCTGCAAGACTGATGTGAGGTGACACCGCATCAAGGCCGGGTACGCAGCTCAGATAAATCTTTCCCCAATAAAGCTCACTGTGACAAACCCGAAGCACGTGGTAAGGCCAACAAACTTCACCTGCACACGCAGCCCCCTCTGGGGTCTCGCCTCAGGACGTTCCTGACGGAGCCAGCCTGTGAATTTTGTGATCCTCCCTCGCTGGCTGCGGAGAGGAAACGCTGTCAAGTTTAGTCTTCGTAAAGAAGCAGCTCCACATGTGACCTACATAGAGCGCACAGATGTGAGGAGCCTCACACACCGCGCCACAGATTAGGGTTTGTGATGCAAAAAAAAAAAACATTAACCAATTAACCACCACCTGCTTTGCCTGGGAACGTGCAGGAACAGGAGGCAGCTGTGCACAGGAGCGCTGCACCACGATCCAGAGGGCACTTGGAGCAGCATGTCCGTCTTTTTGTTTAAATACCCTTCCCAAGGTTGCCCAGGGAGGTTGTGGACACCCCAGCCCTGGAAGTGTTCAAGCTCAGGCTGGGCAGCAGCCTGGCCCAGGGTGAAACAAGATGCTCTTTAAGGTCCCATCCGACCCAAACTAATGTAGGATTCTGTGATTTTCAAGATTAAGACACAGCTTTTGTTATCAGGTCTGTAACCTTGAAGTGTGAAGGACTGACATCTGTCCCACCACCAGCACCACTGCAAACAGCCTCATTTCAAACAAGCTGCACTCTCCTGCAGCATCCAGGTGGCCTGTCAAAAGCCCAGGTCCATTTGGACAGGTTGGGGTTGGTCTCTTCTCCCAGGTACCAAGTGACAGGACGAAAGGAAACAGCCTCAAGTTGCACCAGGAGGGGTTTAGGTTGGATGCTGGGGGAAATTTCTTCCCTTGAAAGGGTGGTCAGGCACAGGAACAGGTTGCCCAGGGCAGTGGTGGAATCACCAACCCTGGAAGTGCTCAAAAAACGTGTGGATGTGGCATCTGGGGACATGGGTTAGTGGTGAACACAGTGCTGGGTTAATGGCTGGACTTGATGCTCTTAAAGGTCTTCTCCAACCTCAATGACAAGAAAACCCCACAGTTCAACCCTGAGACAAAAAAAAAAAAAAAAGCAGGAAAATCAGTAGATGCAGCAACAGGAAACAAAATCCAGGCGCTCCAGGAAGGTGCTCAGAGAGGGGTCATCCCCTCCCAAACCAACACACCAAGCCTTGCAAAAACGGCTGCTATGTGCCTGCTCCGAGGTGAGGATCACATGCCAGGCATTGCCCAGAGTCCAGTCCCTCTGGGAACATCAGCTGTGACAGGGTAAAGCCCCCTGGAATGGGATGGGAATGGCAGGGAATGGCAGCGGGCGCCGTCACCCCCCTCAGCCGCAGCTCAAGGTGGGGGGAGGAGAGAGCACAGGGAAACCACGTCAGAGAGTGGGAACCGGGAGCCCTGGCCTTATTCCCAGCTCTGCTGCTGCCCAAGGTCAGGCCCAGCCAGTCACATGCCCTCCTACCTGTTATATATTTAGAGCTGAAACTCCAGAGACACGAGTGCTGCTCACCAGCTGCGAGCTCAGAGCTCCAGCACCGGCACGCTGCAAGGAGAAGTGTCAGGATGGGCTAGAAAGTCCTCCAGGTTGTTCATATTTGTTAAAAAACAGATTTTTTTTCTTTTTTTTTTTTTTTTTTCCAGAGAGAGGACAAAAAGCAGGGTGGGAAGACTTAGCAATACCTCCTGGTCACCTTTAACTAGAAAACTTCCAACAAACAAAATTCAAGGGATAAACAAGAATTCAGGGAAATGACTGCCCCAAGGCTGCCAGAGCTCAAGGAGTGTTTGGACAACGCTCTCAGGGACAGTGTGGGATTGTTGGGGTGTCCTGTTCAGGGCCAGAGTTGGACTGGATGATCCCTGTGGGTCCCTTCCAGCTCAGGGTATTTTATATTTCTAATGAACTAAATTAATGGGTTTGTATCAATTTTACCACCTGCCAGAGATTCCTCTTGCTCATGACTGTGAGGCTCTGAAAGGGAAATAAAAAGTTGACAAACTTCAGAGTAAGAAAAAACACCTCCAACCTTCTTGCTTGATTTGATCTGGAAATTTCTGGAGCAGCCCCCCAGCTGCACCAACCCTCACTCCCTGCATTTGGGAACGAGCACCTGCTCAGCCTGAGCAGCCTCCTAAAACTGTGATTCAGCCTCTTTTTCGGGGACTTGGGGAGAAAAGGCTTTGTGCAAACATGCAATATTTACTCCCCAACATGCTGGCAACCCAGCTGTGCAGACTTGGGGTAAGCCATAAAATACCCACGTGACTGAGTGGGTAAAAGCCTCTGACTCGCTGAGCCAGAATCCCGTGCATCAATATGTCTCAACAAAAATATAGATGTTTATGCTACGTATATTGCTAAAATCTACTTATTCTGAGGTCACAAACACTGATTTCCCCCCTCGAAGCAGGATTTGAAAAGGCACAAACCATCAGCACATGGAACTGGTGAGAGGGAATCTGCAAACTGAACTGCAAACTGGAGATTGGAACGAGATGAGCTTAACCCCAAACCAGTCTGGGATTCTATAATATGAGAAATGATAATAAAGGCAATGAATGCAGAGGCCAGCCTGGATCACAAATGCACACACAGCTCAAGCTGCTGCACCCCCCTTCACTGAGCACAGCTCTGCATCCCAAGCTCTCCACGACCTCTTCTCCCCAGGATTTTGGAACCTGCACCAGGCACAAGGACCGTTGTGCACCTAAATAACTAATCAGTGATGTTCTGCCTTCCAGGTCAGCCTGGGAAAGTGGTCAGTGGGAGCTGCCACCATCAAAGTGTCCACAAAAAGAAGTCTGTGCATAAAGCAGCACCAGAAACACTCTACATATGATTTATTAAACCTTCCTTCCTGCTCAGCTGTAGCTCCTGGGCTTTTCTGTGCTGAATTGGCCACCTCTGCTGCCTTCTGCTTGTTTTACACGAATAAATGTTCTGCTGTTATGGGGTGTTTTCCCCCCAGATCTCAGTGCTCAGATGGGAAAAGAAGAAAGAGATCCAAAGTTTCTTTTTCCAGCAGCTGCCAGTGCCAGGCATCAGCACACACCCCTCCCAGCCCTTCCCCGGGGAGCAGCAAGAACAAAAGACCCCCCTGCTGCAATAAAGGGGAGAGAAAGTCATTTTTTCCACCAGGATCCTGCTCCCCAAATGGAGCACTGGAAGATTCTGCCTCGAAATTAAGTCACCCTTTGGCTTTTATCTTTCCTGGAATCCCTGCTGCTCTGCAGACCGGGCTGGAAGGCAGATCTGGGAGAACTGGGAGCAAACCCGGGAGCAGCTGATTTCTACTTGGGCCAGGAGAGCTTTAATTCTCCCAGACCATCCACACAGCCCATTCATTTAGGGGAAAAGAGGTAATTTAAAATCTCTCTTCTAATGTCTGCTGGCAGAGCACAGATGAAGGACTGTAAGAGATGATCAATATTTAAGCCCATCATCAAAGCGATTTGGGGGGAGCTGCTGAAGATAAACAGGCAATTGGGGCCCAGGAGCCAGAGGAAAAGCTGACAGAGAAATTGCTTTCTTTTTCCAAGGCAAACAGAAGGCAAGTGATGGCTCAGTTCAGAGAGGCTGCGCTCGCTCCCTTCCTCACACCAGCAGGGCCAGAGCCCAAATTTAATTTCTCCCTCACAACAACTTTAATTAAAACCATCTAAGCCCTTCCTGCCTCTCTCCTGCCACGAGGTGTGGTTGTGCTCACAGGAGGCATTAACAAAGCCCTGTTTATCACCGTGCCCTCCCTGGAAATGCTGTTTGTGCTGCAGTCAAAGGGCTGGGGAGCTCCACTGCGGGAGGGACTCGGCTCCTCCTGAGGAGGAAAACACACAAAGCCCACCTTTGATGTGGAGTCACTCCCTGTGTGCTGGAGATGCTCCACAGCACAATCCATCCAGGGGAATTTACCAGGGCATGTTTTTCGTGGTCATCACCAAGATGCCACCGGGGGTAAAGGATGGGCAGGGGCTACAGGAGGAGAGCTGGAGCAAGGATTTGTCAGTAGTTTTGTAAGTGATGTGGGGAGGTCTGTCCTGGACATGGGTACCAGGCTCAGGGAGAATATGAGACCCTCTGGGGTGCCCAGCACAGGAAGGACCTGGAGCTGCTGGAGAGAGTCCAGAGGAGGCCACCAAGGTGCTCCAAGGGCTGGAGCCCCTCAGCTCTGGAGCCAGGCTGGGAGAGCTGGGGGGGTTCACCTGGAGAAGAGAAGGCTCCAGGGAGACCTGAGAGCCCCTTGCAGGGCCTAAAGAGGCTCCAGGAGAGCTGGAGAGGGACTGGGGACAAGGGACGAAGTGGCAGGACAAGGTGAAGGAAAGCTGAAAACAAAGTAGGTTTAGATTGGGTATCAGGAAGAAATGCTTCTCTCTGAGGATGGGCAGGCCCTGGCACAGGTTGCCCAGAGAAGCTGTCCCTGGATCCCTGGAAGTGTCCAAGGCCAGGTTGGACAGGGCTTGGAGCAACCTGGGCTGGTGGAAGATGTCCCTGCCCATGGCAGGGGGCGGGATAAGATGATCTTTAAGGTCCCTCCCAAACCATTCTGTGATTCTTAAAAATCTGAAGAGGTTTTACTCACCTCTTCAAACGTGTGTTGCACAGTGAACTTTGGAGCAAACATTAAAAAATGTAAATAATAAAAAAATTAACCTTAAGTTACTAGAGGAGCTCAAGAGGATTTTTGCAGAGCTTGTAGCTCTTACCACTCCAGAGTTTCAGAAGCTGTCAGACCTCCAAGCACTTGAGGTTGCTGCAGTACCTGCAATCACAAGTAACACCTGTTTTACGAGCAGATCCAGCTCCAGGGACAGAAATCAGGAGCTGTTGAACCACCAAGTGCTGTCCCTCAGCGGGAACACACCCAGTCAGGCCAGGCAGCACCACCAGCTCTGCAACCTCTGTCCCAGACAGAGCAACCACAGAAGGTTTTCTAGATTTGAAAAAAAACACAGTTAAGTTTGAGCAGCAGCCACCTGCTATCTGCTACACCTGGGCCACATCTCAGGCCAGGAAAATCACCTTGAAGTCCTGGCAAGTCTAGGAGCAGCTGAAGGGCAATTGAAAGGCACCACAAACACCGAGGACACCAACAGAGCTGACTGTCACAGCACAGCCACAGCAGCAGCTGTCCCCGTGAAGCTGCGTGTGGCTGAGGTCCAAATCTCTTCACTGGAGCACCAAATCATCCCTATTTCTTCAAGACTGGGCTTCATCCACAAGTTGGGTTCAAGCCCTTTGTGCCTGTGCAGGAGAGCTGACAGAGCCAGTGCTCCCCACATCCTTCTAAAGGAACCATTTCTGCCAGAAATGCTCCCTAGACACTTTTACCAAAAAAAAAAAAAAAAAACAAACAGTTTGCTAAAGAAAGACAGAAGGAAAGCACAAGATTTAGACTAATAAAGACATCAAGAGGCCAGGTGGGGAAGATCTGCAACCACCTTCTCCGCCCCTCTCGTGTCCTTTGCCAGCCTAGTCCTGAACTCAGTATTCACACGTGAAAACGAGCAGCAGCAGTTCCAGATGAGTCTCCAGTGCCACCATTCCCACAACACCTTCTCCTGCACAAACTGGCTCTGCTACTGCCACGTCTAAGTGCCAGCAGGCAGACCCCCAGCTGAAGGATGTTCTCCCTCCAGGGAAGGTGGGACACAGCCGGGAGCCACTTAATCCTGCCACAGCAGGAGAAGGAGCTGCACTGCCTCAGTTATTGCTCCTGCTCATACATTTAACCTGCCCATTCTTTTCCTGCTTGTAGTAGCAATCAGAAAATGAGTTCACATTTATCCCCACTGTGGCTGTGTTTGGTGCAATTTAAGCTGCTTGCAAAAGCATCAGATAAAGCTGTGGCTCTTCTCAGCACCTTTTGTTTGGTACCATCACTCAGCACATCGAGGTGATGCTGCAGACATCACCTGGGAACCACTGAATTCACACAGACACAGCCCAGGGGTGTTCATCTATTTACCTCAGTCTTGTTAGGGGAAAAAAAAAAAAATCAACCTGGCGTTATGTATTCTATTTTAAAACCAGACTTCGTTGGAACAAATAAAAAAAAGGACAGTTGGGCAACATCACTAGCCAAGCCTGTGGATGTTCAGTAAAGGAAATCCTCTGCTGCAGGCGCAGAGATGCTGCTGGCACAGAGCTGGGCATCCTGCTGGGCACACCCTGCCGTGCAGCTCCAGCAGCAGAGGAGAAGCAAAAGCTCAGAAGGCCTGAAATCAATCAGGGACCTGCCCTGCAAAGGCAAGGCCAAGTCTTGCCTCAGAGGCTCCTCCCCGGCACAACTTGCTCTACATCAGGATTTGCTTGCAACATTTGCTTTTAAAAAAAAATAAACTATCGTGATTGTGAGGTGCCAGTGTGAGACCTGCAGGACCCACCTGCTTGGAAAGTAGCTCAGCAGGTCCCCCTCTCAGTAACGGAGTGTCCATCCACTCTTCCACCTCCTCATGTTGCACAATACAGGCAGCAGAACAAACAGGATTGTTTGTGTGCCACGGTGTTAGACCTGAGCCAAAAAACATGACTCACACTGCCCTTATAGCCCTTCCCAGGTTATCCAAGGCCATGCCAGGATAAGGAGGCAGCTGGTTCCCAGGGCCAGGTGAGCCCCAGGGACACCTCCTGCCCAGCTGACGCAGCTTCTGGGCACTAACGCAGCCAGCACTGCTTTAGGCTGGTCACGTTTTAAAACAGACAGATTTTAGGACAAAAACTATTCTCATCTTATTCAAGACAAGGAAGCCTTTACAGCACTCCCAGGATTTCACCTCTCTAACAAGGAGGACCTGGCTGGCAGCTCACCCCAGCACAGATTGCAGGCAACACACTTTTCCACGTCCATGCTCCAGCATCATCTGCTCCATCCTGCCCGGTATCTGCCAGCTCGGGCTCTGCAGAACCAGCTCCTCCTGTTTGCCCACAGCCTGGCAACCCCAGCATACTCTTTCTGATCGTTTTAAGCTGCAAGAAACATGAGAAGCCCCAAGAGAAGCTTTAGATTCACTATGTGCGTGCAGGCTCGTCTCCTTGCAAGCCAAGGATTGCCTGAGACAGGCCAAAGGAAACAGCCTTTGCTCCTGGTTACAAGCCTTGGCTTTGATGGTTCCAGCACCTTAAATCTTAAAACCGGACACAGACCGATGTAAATTCGGCAGAACACCCACTTAAGGCAATTTCTGCCCTGGTGTCACCTCAATTCTGCCTTTTATAAAGCACACACAATTAATTTTATATTGGAGATGGAGCCAGCAGACACCTGACCCTCCAATTAAACATACACTTCCAGGTTAGACCCTGCTGTGTGATGTTACTCACTTGAATTAAACAAGGTACACCAGGACTGGTGGCAAACACAAAAATAGCCCCAGTTCTCAGAGTGCAGGGGAAGGCAGAGTGTTCTGTGCACAACAGCAAAATCAACTTAATCACAAATGACAACTTCTGAAAGCCTTTACTTTGGATTCATCCTTGGCATTTTTCTAGGCCAGCTTGAAAACAAAAGCTTTGTCCTCTTAAAATGCAATTGCCTGAGGCACCTCTAAAAAAAGTGACATAACTCAGGTTTGAAAAATGCCTCCTGGGTTTCAGATCCTCCTAAGAGCCTCTTTACTATTCAGCTTGATTCAGATTACCCAGATCAGCATGAACTCTGCAGATTTAGCCCCAGCTACCAGCACAGGTATAAAAAGCACACATTTAGGATTATTTTTTAAAACTGTATGATTAAAGCTCCACAGTTACAAAAAAAAAAAGAACTTGTTATTGATCTGAATGGTTCCTCCCTCCCGTTTCTCCAGCAGGTTTATAAACACTCTCTGATGACAGTTTATTCTGAATTTCACTCTGTTCAGCTTGTTCAGATATTTTTTTTCTAGCCTGTTTTTCTTGCTGGGCGTTTTCAACCTTTCCATCACAAACCTCAAGCTGTGAGAAGAATGAGTGACTTGTTTTGGAATCAAAACTTGAGCCTAAAATTTGATTCCTATTTCTTCTCCCCTCCACAAACCTACTTTCTTTTAGTAATTCTGTAAGCAGTGACTTGGTGCTTTTGCAAATCCAGGAGCACAGCCCTGTGCCAGGCAAGGCAGTGACTCAATGGGAGGGGGCAAGGAAGGAAAAGCTGCAATTCTCCCAGACAGACACAGCTCCTTCCACTGCCTGCAATTAACACCTTGGATAATTCCACAGCACCTTCAGCATATCACAGATTTTTATAGCCATGAGCCATTTTCTTTGGGCAGATGGAAGTTTACTTCTCCGTCTGAAAACTCCTTATTCAGCCACCGATAAAGAACTCAAATCAAAAGAAGTTCTGTTGCTTTTATTGAATAATTTGGGACAAGGAGAGCTGAAAGCTCTCTTGGGGATGGGAACATGTTAAGAGTCTTCTTTTTCTGAATGATCAAGTCCCATCACTTACTCCACATGAACTGTTCTCTGTCAAGAGCTTTAATCCTCCCTTCTCAAGCCCTAAATAAAACATCCTTCCAGAACTCGCTGTCTGTTATCTGCCTTTTCTAAAGGAAGTGGTTCTTAAGGGACCCACCTTGGTCTGCTTTGCCATTCCCCTGAAATCCATCAAGATAATACTGGAGGTGGAAGTAAAACCCCAGCAATGCTCCGGGGCTCAGTGAACTGAAGGAGTGTGGCTGCACACCCGCCCCTCCTGCAGGAAGGTTTCACACACGGCCAAGCGCTCACTGAGGACAAGAGTCACAAAAAAGCTTCCAGGAACGTAAACAATAAACCTGGCGACAGTTGTCACCCAGGGTCACACGGCTGTGGCTTAACCTGGGGTTTTGC
Organism: Empidonax traillii; assembly: GCF_003031625.1. Classification (NCBI taxonomy): domain Eukaryota; kingdom Metazoa; phylum Chordata; class Aves; order Passeriformes; family Tyrannidae; genus Empidonax; species Empidonax traillii. The sequence goes on from NW_020956377.1 coordinate 245,673, forward strand.
TCGTGGCACAGGCTCTTTACCTCCCCAGAACCCGCAGTTCTTCCCTTCACACCCCATCAGCGCAGGCTCCTCATGGAAACCAAGCTCCTTCCCTGTCCTTTAGAAGAAAATCATGTCAAGAGCCCCAATCCCAGCAAACTGCAGAATAAAGGGCAGGACAAAAGCACCATCTCCCCCCTAACTGCTAAAGGGAGACCAAGAGTGGAGGCTGCTGTGGAAGAGCACAGCCCTTCTCCTCCTCACAGCAGGGACAACCAGGAGGGTCCTGTGACGAAGACCACCCCTTCCACACCGTGACAGCTCCTCTGATGACACAGCCAAAGAAAACAGGATCCGCCTGGGTGCTGGGATCCACAGCAAATGCCAGGCTGAAGGCTTGTGCTTCCCCTGCCAGCTCGGGGAGAGCCAGCAGCGCTGCCACCCCAGCTCCCTCAGTGCCCAGCCAGCGCTGGCACCAGCCACATCGCTCACCCTGGTATTTATGGGCAGGGCAAAGACAACTATTTCCTTACTATGAAGTAAGAGAGTCTTGTTTTTTCTGGCCTTAAAATCCGAGTCAGTTGCGCTGCTATTGACTTCAGCCTCCTCAAAATCCCAAACATCCAGAGACCTGAGCGGCGACTGGAGCGTGGGAAGGCCCTGGAGCCACAGCTCAGCGTGGGCTGGTTCCCAGCTCAGCCCCACAGCCCAGCCCAGCCCTGCCCCACACCAAAAGCATCCAGAAATTATCCTCTGAAGCGGTGAAATCACCATTCCTAGAGGGATTTAAAAGATATGTAGATATGGCACTTGGGGACACAGGTTAGTGGTGGGCTTGGCAGCGCTGGGGGAACGGTCGGACTTGGTGATCTTGGAGGGCTTTTCCAACCTAAGTGATTCCAGGGCTCTGTGCTGAAGCACTGCAGCAACCAGGGCTGAGCTGGGTCGTTCCTGCAGGTGGGCTCTTGCTCTTCAGGAGCAAGTCAGGAAAACAAAGGTGCGCATCCACGCTGTTCTCCATCCCGGCAGTTTGTGTGTCCCAGCCTTCCGGGCTGTCTAACAAGAGGAATCAGTCGTTGGACACCTTCCTAAAGGCTCAGCCAAATCTGACACTTTCACATCCACCAAAGCCGTTCTGGTAGAGCCGGGACTAAGACCTGGAGTTTCACACATCACCTCAAATCCCAGAATCATTTAGGGGTGGAAAAGACCTCCCAGACCATTAGGTTCAACCTCTGACCGGGTATCCCCGTGCCCACTAAGCCGCATCCATTCGTTTTGAACAATTCCAGGAATGGTGACTCCGACACTTCCCAGGGGAGCCTGTTCCCCAACACAGATACCGACAGAAACCAGCAGCCTAAACGTGATCCCGACAGGAAAGGCTCCGCAGGCTCCAGCAGCGCTCGCAGGCTCCGCACGGACCCACGGGGAGCGGGACTGAGCCCGGGCAGCACCCGCGCCAGTCCGGGGCGGCTCATCCCGCCGCTCGGGCTCGATATTCCGCCTGTTTTATCCCTCTGCAGCCGCTCCCGGCCCCTCTCGCAAAGCCCCGGAGCATCTCCGGGTGGCAGGAGACACAAAGTAAGTCGCGACCGCGGACATCCCTCCCCGGCACCGCCGTCACCAGTGTGCGGGACCCGCAGGGCTCAGCCCCGGAGCCGCCCCCGGCAGGACGGGACCCACCGGCAGCCGCTCCCACGCCTTCCCCATCCCGCGGGCGCCGGCATCCCCGCGCTCCTTCCCGCGCGTCAGGATGGGGAGGAAAAACCGAGCCGAACACAAGAAAACCAGAGAAAACTGAAAATTAAAATCATTAATAACAAGGCGGTAATTCGCTGTCGGCGGGGCGGGGAGGGGGGACACCCGCGCTGCCAGCGGGACCGCACGGCAAGGAGCGCGGGGGAGCAGCCGGGGGAAGGGGCAGAGCACTCACCGGGCCGGCTCGGTGCCGGGATGCGGTGCCGGGATGCGGTGCCGGGATGCGGTGCCGGGATGCGGTGCCGGGATGCGGTGCGGGGGACGCGGCGCGGAGCGAGCGGAGCGGACGGAGGGCTCGGCCCGTCCCGCGTCGCCCGCGGGAGCCGCCGGCTCAGTGCCGCGCACCGCCCCGCACCGCGGCTCCTTCCCGCCGACCGTACCACGGCCCCGCGCCGGGGGGGACGCGGGGCAACGAGGGAGAGCGCTCGGGCAGCCCCCGCCACGCCCGCGGCGCCCCCGCGGCGCGGCCCGCACCGAGCGCTCTGTGCGGGGCCGTGCGGGGCCGGCCAGCGCCGGCGGGGCTCGGCCGGGGGCAGCGCCGCGGATCCCGCGGATCCCGATCCCTCCCGCTCGGCGGGCGGAGCGGTGGAAGAGTCCAGAGCGGGGAGGGGCCGGGCGGGGCCGGGAGCGCGGGGATGCTCCGGGCGGCGGGTCTCGCTGCGGGTCCCGGTGCGGGGATGTCGGCGGGTGCCAGGGTTGGTGACGGCGGGGTCCAGTCCCGCGGCGCCCCCCGGAGCTGCAGAGCAGCCGCTCGCACCGGCGCCGCTCGCGTTTTCCCTACCCCCGCTTCGCCGGAGCCGCAGCCGAAGTTCGCTCCCGCAGCGTCCCCGCGGAGCGCGGAGCCGAGCGCGGGGTCCAGCCCCGCTGCTCACGGTGGCAGAGCGATCCTCAGGTCGGCCGCTCCGTCCTGCGCTCGCTCCTCCGCGCTCACCGGGAAGGGAACGGTTCTCTTGGGAATCCGATGTTTCCCGACCAAAATGAGCGTGCAGCATTTCGTCACTCCATAAACGCGTGGGAAGCCCGCGCTAGGAGCGCTGGCACCGGGGGGACGGGCACACGCAGAGGGGTTCAGGGAGCAGCGCGGGCACAGCATCACTTGGAGGTGGCACGCGGGTTGCAGAAGCTCCCGCGGGGCGGTCCCGGCTCACGGGAATGGTGTTCAGGTCACTGAGACATTTACTGCGAGTAAGTTGGTGTAACCGCTGTCTGCGGTGTGTTAGTGAAGAGCAGGAGCCCACCAGCAGGAGTGACCCATCACGGTGTGCACATAGTCATAAAATCACGAGATCACAGGATCAGTAAGGTTGGAAAAGCCCTCTAAGATCGTTGAGTCCAACTGTTCCCTCACCACTAAACCATGTCCCCAAGTGCCACATCCACACACCTTTTAAATCCCTCCAGGACTGGTGACTCCACCACTGCCCTGGGCAGCTGTGCCAACACTGGACAACCCTTTCCATAAAGAATTTTTTTTTTCCTGTAACAACATTTCTGAGATGAAAACCACAGCACAGACGATCAACTGACAATCGAGGCAGAGACAAATCCCCCTTAAAGTTTTCCCCGCTGATCCCAGCAGAACTACGATGGTGTTTAAGTGCTCAGTTACACAAAACTCCCCAGCCTGGCGGTTGTTCCTGGTGAGACTGGTGAGAGTGATGAGGTGCTCAGAACATACCTCTCAAGGTTGGGTTGGTCACTAAGAGGAGACTCAGGTTCGGTTTCCCAGGATAAATTCCCCCTCAGAGTGAGGGGAGACAGGGCATCACAGCAGTGCTGAGTTCAGGGTATCATAACCTGGGCAAGGCAGTCTCCCAGTTCCCTTCCAGAAGGAGGATCAAGGGCCTCCAAATTCTAATTGCTATGGAGCTGTGCTACAGCGTTTCAGACTCATTTAGTGATATTTTTCCAGTATTGGGACATGTAGAGCTTTCACTAAAATTCTCCACCCACCAAAGCCCCGGGAATGTCTATAAATTTGTGCAACAGCAGGTGCTTCTCTTATTAGTCCAGAATTCAGTTTCCATCAAACCCTGATTTTCTTTAAAGTCTTATTTATTATTGCTTAAAAATCACTTGAAAGTCTACGGTTGGGAAGCAATACAAAAGCATCTTTCATTATTCATTAAGGACAAGTGATGCAGGGCTTTTGGAAGGGAAGAGAAAGTACACAGACTTTTCTGCACTTAAAACAATTATTTCTTATTAATAACCCTGCAGGAAGGTGCCCCGTGGAGATGTGCAGTTTGGGTGTTTTGAAGTTCAGTCTCTTGATCACGAAAAGAATTTTTCTTCCCCTGTGACACTCCTCAGCAGAGATGCTGGGAAATGTTTTGTCATTTTTGCTTTTAAAAAAATATTTAGACGATTATTTTGGAGGTTGTCCCCTTCGTGGGATGGAAAATAACACACTGATAGTGGTGGAGATCAAGACCTGTCACGAGAATAAAAAGCTGCAGCTACGGAGCAAACCTGCAGCGTGTTTGGGAATTGGGTTGGGGAGCCACAAGGTCCCTGGAGAGCTCAGGTTGGAAGGATCCCTGAGGATCTCATTTTGAGGTGCAGTTTGTCCCCCTCTCAGGTCATTGCTACGGATATTAGGACAGGTCTCAGGAAAAAACTACTGAGGGGTCTTTCCCACTGTAAGGGGAGGTCTTCCCCCTTGTCAGTGGCATGCAGGTAGAGCCCAAACCACCCCTGATCTCCCTGGAGCTCAGGTATCCAGCTGGTCTTTCACAGCTTTCCAAGCCACCCCTCTGGGCTTTGATGCCCTGACTTGGATGCCAGGGTGCTGTGGGAGCCAAAGCCCTTGGCAGCACCAAGGCACCTGGGGTGGTGTGGGATTCCAGGTAAGGAACCACCAACGATGCTTCTTGTCCACCTCCATCACCAGGACGATGTTCCTTGTCCACCTCATCCCAGGAAAGGGTGGGTGGGAGCTCCAGCCTGCAGAGCTGAGGATGTCCATGGTGTGCGTGCCCTGGACAGCGGTCACAGGCTGGTGCTGAGGCTGGAGGACTACACAGGGCAATTTTGTCGTGGTTCCAGTGGTGAGAAAGGGCTCCAGGGCACGGCCCAGCTCCTCTGGCTGTGCCTTCCCATAGGATCTGTCCCTCCAGACATGAAAAGGTGTCCTTGAGGCTGCAGACTGGGAAGTTCAGCCGGCCCTGGAAGAAGCCCAGAGGTGAGTGCGCACAGCTGCCTGCAGAGCCTCCCCTTACCAACACCACTGCCCACTGGAGCATCTGTGTGGTGGAGAGCTGCTCCTGGGGTCCCACTGCTGCAGAGCCCGTCCCTGCCTCAGTTTCCCTCAGCTTGTCCTCTCCTCACCACCTCCTGCCCCTGCCTCCCTGCTTGGAGAAACGGGAAAGGCCAGACTGGAAGGGAAGTCTGTGGGAATTCGGGGCCATGTGGGGACTGTGGGTGCCAACCTGCCTGGAAAAGGGGTGATGGGGAACTGGCAGGCCTGGAGGGTCTGCAGGGAGAGCCCACAAGGAGTGGCTGAGGGCACTTGGCTGGTTCAGCTGCAGAAGAGGAGGCTGAGGTCAGACCTCCTCGGGGGCTGCAGCTTCCTAAGAGAGGAAGAGGAGGGGCAGCTCCAACCTCTGCTCTCTGTGAGCAGTGACAAGACCTGAAGGAACAGCTGGAGCTGTGTCAGGGCAGGTTCAGGTTGGATCTCAGGGAAAGGTTCTTCCCCCAGAGGGTGGTTGGCACTGAACAGGCTCCCCAGGGCAGTGGGCACAGCCCCAAGGCTGACAGAGCTCCAGAAGGGTTTGGACAACGCTCTGAGGGACAGGGTGGGATTGCTGGGGTGTCTGTGCATGGACTGGATGGTCCTTGTGGGTCCCTTCCAGCTCAGAATATCCTATTCTGTGATTCTGTGAGAGCAGGGCCAAAGGCAGAGCCCCATGTTTGGGGAGCTCCCTGTGCTCCCCCATGTGCTCCCAGGGCTCCTTCAGGGTGTCCCTGCCTGCTGAAACATCCCCAAGAAAGCAAATCCTCCTGTGAGACCCTTTCCTGGCTCCTAATTTGATAGTGGGACCCTGTGAAGGAGATGACAGGTCCTTTTTGTTGGCCTGTTTGTCCAGGACACTGCATGTGTGGCTGTGAATCCTTCAGACCTTTAACCCTCTCCCCATCACCCTGACTTCAATCTTAAACATTTGATTTTTGTGCTGGGAGATAGAGAAATGCCTGTGGATTTTTTTTTCCTCCCCTTTTTTTGTTTTGTTTTTTTTTGTTTCCTCTCTGTTTGTAATGAATTTTTCAATTTTTTTTCCACTAGTACCGAAAGAATAACAAAAAAGCAACAGTGTCAACACAGAATTTTCACCAAAGTCACAGCATGGCCAATCTGCAGCAGCAATAATACATTTTGTGAATCCCACTGAAGAGAATCATCAGTGAAGGGGGTGGGGAAGCATCTCAAAGGCTTTGAACTTCTTTGTGCTTTCCACACCACGAAGCCCTGTTGTAAGGAGCTGGTAAAGAATGAGGGGGGGAAAAAAAGAGCATTCTGTAAGAGCAGATTTCAAATAGCAGAGGAACAAGAAATACACAGGTGCTTTGGGAGCTTTGGAAGGAAAGGAGTTGCCTAAAAAGGCCGATTTCTCCTGCCTGCTGTGGGAGATGGGCAGGATGCTGCCGGGCTGGGACCACAACTGGGCTGAACAGGGGGTGGAATTGGAGTGGATTTGCTGTCCTGCCAGACCCAGTAATGGGTTTGCTTCCCAGTGTGAGAGCAAGGTTCTCTTTCTATATTTGTTGTTCTTTCCAGGAGGTGTTAACACCAATTTCTGAGCTCAGTGGGATGACAGAGCTGGGTGAGCAGCACTGACCTTGGATCTCACCTCTCTCAGATTTCTTTTCCTGCCCTCTCTCAAAGTCAGTCTGAAAGCAATAAAAGGATGTTGGAGGGGGGGAGCCAGGGCTCATCCACTTCACATTTAAGGAGAAAAGCTCAGGGGACACGATCCCAGAAAGCAGATGCTGTAAGGTGGCCGTGCTGGATCCACACTGCTGTTGTCTCGGGAAGGGTTTCCTGCTGCTTCCCTGAGTGCAAAAACACCTGTTAGAGAATCACAGAATCATGGAACAGAATCTCCTGAGCTGGAAGGGACCCACAAGGATCATCCAGTCCAACTCCTGGCCCTGCACAGACACCTCAATAATCCCACCCTGTCCCTCAGAGCGTTGTCCAAACCCTCCTGGAGCTCTGGCAGCCTTGGGGCCGTGCCCACTGCCTTGTGTGTATCCAGGTGCCATTTCTTCCAGGAAATACACACTACTTGCAGCTGAAGATGGGCTGAAAAAAAACCCCTCTGCTTATTTTCTGCTGCTGTTAAAGTGAGGAAATCAAAGATTCACTCTCAAAATCTCCCTCCCACCTCACCAGGATACGCAGCAACTCACCAGGCTGTGAGGGAGCACGAACAGGATTCTCTGCAATAAGAAAGAAAAACAATTTACTTGATGGTGAGAGGGAAGCAAATAAAGAATATCACTTCCAAGGATCATTCAAAATGAACCTCTTTGTCTGAACTGAGGTGGTTAAGCAGCCCTGGCACAGGTTGCCCAGAGAAGCTGTGGCTGCCCCTGGATCCCTGGAAGTGTCCAAGGCCAGGTTGGATGGGGCTTGGAGGAACTTGGGCTAGTGGAAGGTGTCCCTGCCTGTGCAGGTTGATGAGCTGATCTTTAAGGTCCCTTTCAACCCAAACATTCTGTGATTTTGTTCCTATAAAGTTGCTTTATAGGAACACTGCCCAGCTCCAGCAGTGACACTGTTTATCAGCTCTCAAGTGAAGGTGGCTGCTTTCAATGACTGTCCTGAGGGAAGGGAGCAGAGATGCTGATCCCACCGGGCAACACCTGCCCAGGGAGCTCCTCCTTGCTCAAATAGTGCCTGGGCACAAGCACCAATAAATCTGCTGCTCTCTGGGTATCAACAGCATTTCCCAGATCGACATTGCCTCTGTGTGGTTCGAGTGCTTGACAAATGAAGGAAGCACGAGAACAATAAAGACTAAATCTTATCTTAATAGTCTTTCATTATTAACTGTCTCCAGATTTATTCATCACTCAGGGAGGGACAGAGTGAGCCAGACAGCACTGCTGTGAACCCAGGGGAAGCTTCCGACTTTCCCGAGCTCTCTGATTCCCACCAGTGAGATCTGGCCCTGTGGTTTGTTTCTCTTTCAATTCTGACTATGAGGCAGCACTGCCCACACGCTGCTCCCATTGTCTGATGGCTCTGGGCCTTCAGGTCCTTCTCCTGTCCATGGATCCCCCTGGGAAGCATCCCCGTGGTGTGGCAGAGGCAGGGACCAGCCTCTTTCTTTGTGCTGCCTGAGGGAGAAGTGGGAGCACGGCTGCTGTGCAGGGAGCAGCTGGAAAAGAAGAACACTGAAAAGCTGGATAATCCTATTCCCCATCAGCTTCTTACTGCCATTGCCCTGCTCCAGGAAAGGAATGTGGATGTGCTTGATGGATGCTTTTGTTTCACAGCCCTTCACTGCCTTCCTGTGCCATCAGACCTGCCTAGTGAAACCTGATGTTTCTAAGGATTTGTCTCCCAAGAAAGCCAACGATGTCTTGCTCATTGGCAGTTCCCAAACGGATCCAGCACCATGGGAGGTGCTGAGGAGTGGGGGGAGGACCAAACATTCACCTGAATGGAAATGGGGAATGTGGGGGGCAGTGGGTGGAGGGGAGGAGGGAAGTCCCAGCACAGGCAGGTGCCAAAGCTGCCCAACAATCCTGCTCTGCTGCCACAGCCTCTGCTGAGGGCCTGCAAACAGCAGCAAAAAGAGAGAAATTCCAGGTGGCTTGGGAAGTATAAGATCGATCCTTTTGCAAACCCAGCCCCCAAACCACGCAGTGTTGCTGCCACTGGAAGTGTGGGATCGTTTCTCCAGGCAGATCTTAATTTGTGTGTCCTTTAGCACTTCTCCCTAAAAAGCCCCAAAAGGACAGTTTCTGCTGAAGTTCTCATCCTGGAATTCCCCTTCCTAGTTGGACCACATCCCCAGCCTTGCTGCCACTGGGTGCCCAGCTGAAATCCTGCTGAAACACTTTAATTAAAATGGACATTAAGAGCTCACTCGTTCAAGCCAAAGAACATTAGGAGGAATTTAAATGAAGAGATTTTTAAATCTGTGACATTTGTTCTAATGAGAAAACACTTTCTAATCCTGAGTGTCTCCTAATTCAAAACAGATTGGAAAGACTGCAAGTGAAAACAATTTTTTTCCTCCCCAAAACACGTCCTGTAATTAGTAGACCCAACTGGCAAATAACATCTGTCTTTTCCCTGCAGATTCCACATCAGCTTGGAAGCAGGAGGTGAAAAGCAGCATGTGGATGTGCCCACACAAGTCTACATTTTGTGTTAGGACAGGAAACAAACTCATGGAAATGAGCCTCACATCAATACCTGCGTCGGGGGGGGGGGGGGGACACCAAACCAATACAGAAGGTGCCGGATGGTCCTGATCAATCTAATGAAGGAGGGGCGGGGAAGCTGTGTTTGCAACAGAGGGAACACACCCATGCAGTGATTTGCTGGAGTGGCACTGTTTTCATCTGAAAGCACCGAGATAACAACTGTCGAACAACAGCAGAAAGAAAAGTGTGAAGCCTCAAATGAGAGTAACTTGGAGACCAAGCAAACCATTTCAGGGGGGTTATAGGCAGATGTTAGAGAGGTGAAATACAATCCCTCCTTTTGGTCTTCTGTTTCAACCGTGGGCATTGGAAGAGAAGACAAGAAAACTGCAGGCTCCTTAATTGTCTGTGTTCCACAAATTAAAGTCCTCCACAGTGACCTGCCTCTCCCTTGGATGTCTTTTGTTTGGGAATATTAACCTGAGCAGGAAACAGTAAGGCAGGAAACCTGCTGGGTGCTACTATGACTTTCTGGAAGTCCCAGTCATCCATGGTCCTTGAGAACTTTCTCCCTTTCCCAAAGTAAAGCAGGCTTGACTGAGCCAACAGAAATCCTTACGATGTCAGCAGCCCATCAGTTCTGCTGGTTTCTTCCTGCTGGGACAGGGCTCTCCTGCTGGGACAGCTCATCCTGTGCTCTCCTCTACAAGCACAGCAGTGGGGACCAGTCCTGGCTGGGTGGGAGCAGCACCTGCCCTGCTCCTCCTCCTCACTGCTCTGCTCCATGTCCTGTGAGCAGAGCCAGAGCAGGATTGTCCTCCCTGGGCCAGCAGAGGATTCCTCAGTGGGGACACAGTGTTCTGGTCCAGCCTGAATCCACCTTCCCACCTCCTGCAGACTGGGCAGAATTTGTCTCTAGGGCCGAAATTCACCTCACAAAAGAATCTGGATAAAAAAATCCCAAATTTTTGTGAAGTCTGGATGAGGATGTTTGTGGCTCGTGTCCATCTTCAGTCCAATGCACAACGTATCCGACCTTAACAAAGACTGTGGCTGCACATGCCACGAGCCCATTGAAGCACCCAGCTCTCACTGGGGGCTGCTGTGGAGCAGATGCTGGTGCCAGTGGTTCCAGATGGACTGTGTTTGCCTTGCTCCTTGCTGCTCACTGTAAACACAGGAGCAGAAATGACAGCGCTGTTCCCACAAACACCCAAATTTAATTTGCAACGGTGACTCTGTGAAAGTGTCTTTGAATTCATCCCACTGAGTGTTCACTTCAGAAACATGAAACACTATACCTACGAGCCCAATTAAAACAACTTGGGCTTCAAAACCTGGGTATTTGTAGCCACTTTCTGGAAAGAATAATCCTGTGTTGGCATAAATGGATATAAATCAATGAAGATCAAGGGCCTGGCACCCAGTCGTGCTCACTGACAACCCAGCTTAGATCTGACTCAGTAAATCATCTCAGACACTGTGGAAACACTCAGAACTGTTCTGAAATGTGTGCAAGTACACAGACTGAAAATGCATCCCTTATTTCAGGGGAATTAATTTGCTGGAAGTGTGGAGCTCTTCAGGTTCTGGGTGAAGAATCTGCAAACAGGAAGCATTTAAAGTAATTTGCCAGTTCTGAAAAAGGATCTCTTAATCCTGACTGTCCCATCTGCATCTTCAGGCAGCTCTGCTGCTGTTCTGATCTTTCCTTCTCCTCTGACTCTTTGTCACTATGGATGACCCCCCCATGAATAAAAGATTAGGATGTGCCAGATTCAAATGGAACCTTTGCTTGTGGGGTCATCACTCCAGCTCATGAGCTGCAGGACAGGAAAGCTGCAGAGCCCAGAGGGTTCAGCTCAGGTCTCCATCGTGCAGGTGCACTTGGAGTCACCTCCTGCTCCAGGGTGAGAAGATAAGGCTTCATCTGTGAGGCCCAACAGGGCCAAGGCAATGCTGTGAAGGCTGCCAGTTTTAGGTTCTGTCTTCAAAGAGATATCAGGAAAACCACAGGAAGAGATGATGAAGGCTATAGATGATGGATAAAGGCTCAAATGGTGGCCAAAAGAAAAAAAATTAGGGATCTAAACTTTGAGTGGCGTGGCCCATTCTGCTCCAACCCTGCTCCTGAAGGCCTGGAAGGGGTCAGGTTGTGCCAAAGCGGTGCTGGGCAGATCCTCTCCCTGGATGTCTGGGACATGGCATGGGATTTCGCTCAGTTGTTGCCATTTTGAGAACTAATACAGGGTTAAACTTGTTCAGCTTCCAGGGGGCAGTGAAGGGGAAGGTGCTGATCTCCTCTCTCTGGTGGTAGGACATGTGGAAATGGAATGAAGCTGCAGCAGGGGAACTTCAGATTGGACACTGGGAGGAGGTCCTTGCCCCAGAAGGTGGTCAGGCACTGGAACAGTCTCCCCAGGGAATAGATCACAGCTGCCATAGTTCAAGGAGCACCCAGACAATGCTCTTAATCATCTAGTTTAGTTCTAGGTAGACCTGTGGGGAGATTGGAGTTATGATCCTTATGGGTCGGTCCCCTCCAGCTTGAGATAATCTGTGATTCTACGGAATTTCCCTCCCTGAAAGCACCTGAGTGACAAATTAGCCTCAAGGGGAAGGTATTGAGGGGAGGTCTTGAGGCACCATTTTGGCCACTCCTCCTGATGGTTGATCTCACTCTCGAAACACGTGCCAGCAATTGTTCATCTTCTCTCTGCTACCCTGAAGGGGCCTCCAACACGCACTGCTCATCACAACCAGATGCCTCTTGGGCCTGGGCACATCCCACACTGACAGGCCATCACCTGAAAGTCATTTCTGAGGCTTTTCTCCATGCACACTCTCCCCTCAGACAGGCTTTTACACCCCCAGGCTTGGTGCTGGGTTGAGAGTTGTCCACGAACTGAACCCCACCCTGGCTGCTCCCCTCCACTCCCTGCTGGAACACACTGTGAGTAGGTAAGAACTGATTTGGAACAAACTGATTTCTTATCAGCTGGAGGTCCAATTCAGCACTCCTGCTGCTGTCTGATGCTTCTCTCTGGAAGCAGCTGTACAGAAACCACCGGGACAGCTCAGGGGCTGTGGTGGCACTCAAAGCAAACAGGGATGGCAGAACTAGGTCTGCTGAAGGAAGGCAGAAATGAAATTCACCTTCCAGCATTCACTGCAAGTGAAGCTGATCTGCATTTCTTATACCAAGCAAAGGCTCCAGCTCAGATGCTAATTTTATCTCGCTGGCTTTGTAGCGTCCTTGATCTTCAAGAGAATTCAAAATAACATGGAGCAAATGTATAACTAAGTCATTTTAAAGAAGTAACTGCAAAGTGCATAACTCTGCTCAAGGGGAAACAGCTTCTGTGCTAAACACGGAGTATGAAATCAGATCATGCTGGGAGAATGAACAAATGGGCTCTTTACTCCTCATCCTCACCACGGGGCTGTTGGGGCAGGCCAGGGAGCTCTGTCTCCATCTGCACTGCAAAGCCACCCCGAGGGGGATGTGCAGGAAGGTCAAGCCCCCCGCTCTGTCCCAATGTGACAGCCTGATTTGATCCCTTCGCTGAGCAAACACAAGGAGATGGCCTTCATGGGCATCAGGAGCACTCTATGCTAAACACCAGACACAGCTATTGGAAGGTGCCTCTCTTCACCTGGGTGCAAACCCCCAGCCCAGTGCTGGGCAGGGGGAGCTCCTCTCTCCCAGAGCAGGCAGACACCCCTGGGATAGTCCCAGCAATCCCAGGAGGAGAGGAGTGGGAAAGCAGCCAGTGTGTGCCTGCCTGGCTGGGGGCATTTGCACTGGGAGGGGGAGCACAAGCCCAGGAGAGATGGGCTTGAGTGCTTGAAGCCCTGCCAAGCTGTCAGCAGTCCCAGGATCAAAGCCAGGGCTCCTCTCCCCCTGCAGAGCTCCAGCTGAGGCAGGAGTTTAGCAGGAGCTTCAGGGCTCGCTGCTCTGGTCCCAGGAGCAGGATCAAACTGTGCTAAACTGGCTATCTGGATCCATCTGCTGCAATGGTCTTCGAGGCTTTTTTGGAAACAGCGTGGGCTGGTAGAGCTGAACCTGCCAGAAAGCAGGCAGAGGTCAGCTCAGGGCATGGGCCTGCCTTGTCCCCCAGTGCAGGAAGAAATGAGGGCTCAGACACCAGCCCTGCCCCTCAGACATCACTTCCCAGGGCAGTGCCTGCCACCAAGGAACGCTGAACTGTTCCCCATGGAAAGAAAGTGCTTGCTTGCAGGCTGCTCTCCAGGTTGTTATCCTGATTATCCTCCCCCCAGTTGTCAGGTTACAGGTGAGCTGGTGAAGAGCCTGGTTTGCCAACCCCCAGTTTCAAACCCCTTCCCAGGAGCAGCCACAGCTCTCCCAGGGTCATACTCAAATCATTTTCTCGGTCTATACCAGGCTGGCAGGGAGGAAAAATGAGAATTCTCAGTGTAACAAGGAAACTTTCCTGTCTTGCACTGGTTCCAAACTCAAGAGAAGCCCCTCATTTCCAGGTGAGAGGTGCAGGAGTGCTGGCAGCAAGGGAGGTGACTCAAACAGCTCTACCCCACTGAATACCACCCGTTTAAATTCCTCCTCGCTCTGGTAAGACAGACCTGGGCTGGAAGATGCCTTCTTTGCATCTGTGCAGTCACAGGGGTCCAGGCCAAGAGAGCTGGGGGTCCATCACAGCCTCAGAGAAACCACGGCAGGATGGGGGACAGGCTCCAGAGAGCTCTTGTGGAGGGAGGTCAGAGGAGAAGACACAGCCATTCTTCCTTACTACCCTCTGTATTCACCCCCAGGCTTATTTGCAAGGCACTGGGTGGGATTCTTGGGGTGTCCTTGGACTCCATGACCCTTGTGGGTCCTTTCCAGCTCAGGAGCTTCTGTGATTCTCTGAGTTATTTGACCTCAGAGACGCCTTCTTAGCCAGCACTGAGGTCCCAGAGCCCCATCACATCACATGTTCCTGCCTGAGCACATCCAAAGAGCTGGGTCCTTGTGCAGATGGAGACAAGGAAGGATTTAACCTGATAGCACCACAACCTAATCCCCCACCCTGCTGAGGTGCAGCTGGAAACATCTGCTTAACAAGTGGAACCAGGACACTTTCCAGGGAGTTCAGGCTCTGCTCCCTGCCCCTGTTTTTTCTCTAGATGGAGATAAGTAAAAAAAAAAAACCCACCAAAAAAAAAAACCACTGGAAAAGCTGCTGAATTGAAAATAAGAAACAAGCTGAGGTGTTTGTTTTCTGTGCTTGGATTTAATACTCCTTGGAATAAAGCACAGAGAATGAGATCCTCTGTTCCTGAACTCCCTCTGCCTTCCCCCTTGTTCTGCTCTGGAATGTGCTTTCCCAGAACCCCTGTGGGATGGGACCCTGCCTGCAAATGCTGAAGGTGAACGATGAGAGCTGCTGAACTTCTCTCTTCCTTGAGCAGTCTGGGACTCAAATCACTTTCTCCACCCTTTAAGTGCTTAAGTATTTCCCTTATTTTCAGAGCAGGTGCTCGTTCCCATTCTTAATGAACCTCCTGCTCCCTTGTAAACAAGCCCTTTATTAGCTCTGTGAGCCTGCCTTGGTTTCTATTTATACCTTTTCCATGTCAATATTTGAAGGCACACCCCCCTACACTGCATTCTTGCTCTGTGCCCTTTTCCATCTCTGCTGCCTCTTTCCCCCCTCTTCTTCCTCTCCCACGTTTACCCATGCTGGTAAAAATCAACCCCAGATTTTAGGTTTCCTTTTAAATAACTGGGGGCTTCCTTTTCTGATGTTCACTGAAAGGAGATCTCCATGACCCTGGAGAGGTGTCATTCCTTGTGTGAACTAGAAATTGGTGGGCAGTGAACACCTAAATCCTCCAGGCAGATTTCTGAATGCCTGCTGTCCACCTGGCTTTGGAGGAAGCTACACACCTACTTATTTACTGGATTTATGGGGATGGAGCACCTTTCCCATGGGGAAAGCCTGAGACAATTGGGATTATTTGGCCTGGAGAAGATAAGGGAATGGGGGTGACCTCACAGTGGCCGTTTGGTGCCTTAGGGGGCTCCAAGAGAGCTGGAAAGAGGATTTGGATGAGGACAAGGAATTACAGGACAAGGGGGAATGGCTTCTCATTGCCAGAGGGCAGGGTTAGATGGGAAATTGGGAAGGAATTCTTCCCTGTGAGGGTGGGGAGGCCCTGGCACAGGTTGCCCAGAGAAGCTGTGGCTGCCCCTGGATCCCTGGGAGTGTCCAAGGCCAGGTTGGACGGGGCTTGGAGCAACCTGGGCTGGTGGGAGGTGTCCCTGCCCATAGCAGAGGGGTGGAACTGGATGATCTTTAAGGTCCCTTCCAACCTTCTGTCCCTTGTACGTTAAATTACCATCTTAGTAGTCTTAGGAATTAATGTTCTAGTGTTTAAACGTGAAAACAGGGAGTTGCTTCCCCTCTCCCAGCTGTATCCAGGGACAGGACTCCAGCTCCTTTACCACAAGTGCTGGGAATAGCTTTGTAATGTAAATAGGCACTTATGGTATTTTTAACAAGCACCTGCTTTATCCTGCTGCCTAATGAGAGCCTGGACAGAAATGCAGTGAAAGCAGAGGAAGGTAACACTGCCATTTAAGCTAATTAACAGCAAATTAAATTAAACTGACACACACATATATTCTGGGCTCCTGCATCTAACAGGAGGGAATGCTGGGGAGGTTTCATTATTCACATTTCCCATCACCTGCCTTTTTTTTTTTTTTTTTTTTCCCCAGCACCTTCCTACCCAATTACCTGGGGAAGGAAAAGGGAGAAAGATACTAAAGCCAATGAGATAATTCTCATTTACATAAAAATTTTTCTGCATTGTGTTTAATAGTCTGCAAGTAGCTGTAGAAGAATATATAGTCCATTCTTTAAAAAGCTCCAATGCACTAATTGAAATTAAATTACATGGAACTCAGTGTCTGCCTTCTGCTCATTGGGAGATAATATGCAAGCCACAGTTTTATGTGTTATTATTAATATTGATGGATGAAGCACTGTAGTCACCACAGAGCCACTTCCCAGATGTGATTCCTTTTCCTTCAGCTGTAGGTGAGCCTAAAATGATGGTTTTTTCCCCATTAAAAGGCCTCATTTGCTGCAGCTAGGCCTGGCATCCTTTAGCATTCAGGAGAGCCAGCACTGCAGGTAGTGGGGCCTGTTTGCAGCACTGACACTGGGTAATGCAACTGCATCCTTTTTTTTCATGTTCTTTTGCATATCTTACAGCTCAATTAATCTGTCAGGGTGATGCTTCCATCACAAACAAGATTTAGGGGAATTTAATGCTAAGTTGGCAGGCCTGGAAAGCACAGGCTGATGTTCCCTGGTAGAGGCAAAACGTCAGGACCTGCATCCCTGACTTCCCAGCCCGTCCCAGGAGCTGCTGGGGTGGGAGCTGGGCTCTTGCTGGGATTCAGGCTGTGTGGAGCTCACTCCTCACCTCCTCTCCCAGCCGTTAACAAGGGAGCCAATTAGTGCCAGTTGTGATGGGAGCACTTTTTCCACCAGGAGCTGGATTGAAACCTTTAATTCATTTTGCACAGGCAGAGGCGCACAAAATGTTCAAGCATGGATAAAATCCACACATTCAGAGGGTTTAGAGGATCCCCGTGGATTTTGTTCTTTGTTTCAGACTTGAAGCTTTCATTTAAAAAAAAAAAAAAGTGAAGGGGGGAAAAGAAAAAAAAAAAAAAGAAAGGTTTCTTGCCCTTTTGATGGTGAAACTAATTTTCTTCATCTAAACTAATACCAAGCCTTCCTGAGCTATTTGGGCTGAAATGGGCTTTCTCCCCCTTGGTGATTTGGGACCATGGAATAACAAGCTGCCAGGGCTGGCCATCAGTCCTTGCTGCTGCTGACACCAGTGACAGCATGGCAGGTCCTGCTGACACTTCCCAGCACAAAGCAGACGGACCAAGGAGCTCCTTGCCATGCTCTTTCTTCTCTTTAAGAGATCTTTAAGGTTGTCTCTCATTTCTTTAAGATCCAGAGGGGACAAGGTGGGGATGGAGTGCCCCTCCATCGCTCTGTCCCAGGGGGCCCAGCTGCACCCCCAGCTGCACCCCGAGCTCTCAGCAGGTTCTGCCAAGGAGTGCCTGGTCCTCAATTCCAGCACATTCCAATGTGGGAAGGATATTTTGCTGCCTTTTGCTTGGACCTCTGCAGGGTTAAAGATAACACAAACTGAGTCTTCTCCCACAGGGCTCCTCCAGGCCCCCGTTTCGGAGATGTCTCATGGCTGGGGATGGATCTCTCTCTTCTGGAGATGAACTTTTGCCCTTGGCTGACGCAGAGGGAAGTCCCCTGATACTGCCCACAACTGTCCCAGAGGATGGCTTATCCCACCCACACCTGAGCAGTCCTGCCAGTGGTCCAGCAGCACCAGCAGCTCCAGGTGCCAAGCACAGGGACTGGCATGAGGTGCCTTGCCCAGCTCCCATCCCAGGGCCTGGGAGAGTCACCACTCGCTTTGAAGAAGGCTGGACCTAGTTTAGATCACTGAGACCTGCTCTGAAGACTCTAAAGATCTTCTGGAGGGATGAAAATTCCTTTCAAGACACTGATCAAACACGGCTCACCCAGTGGCAGGAGGGTATCGTTTTCCACCAAGGTAAATGGGAGTGCAGACTCCCCCCCTGTGCTTCAGATGAGTCATCAGGAAAACGTTCCTGAAACCTCCTGTCAAAGAGACTTGACTTTAAAGGCAGCACCAGAAAGCAGAAAGTGTTTTTCTCAGGACATGTGTTAAGTCCTTCAGCTAATTAATCCATGCATTTACAAAAGAAATGCTTGACAATACACACAGTTCAGCTGAGTTCAATAAATGAAAGAAAATATCAGATCAGGAAACCCACACAGCTCCTCTGGTCCGGAACAGATCTCCTTAGCAGCAAATCCCAGAAAGAAACTTCTCTATTTTTGCCCTCAAGTGAAATCCTCTGTCTCAAACCTTGTTTTTTTTCTCAGCCCACTGAGCTTGAGAGGGTGAAAACCCTGGGTAAGGACTCCAGGTTCTGCTCCACTGCTTTTGTTAGGAATGCGCTTGGGAAAGAGCATCACCCAGTGCAGTTCCTGGTGGAGATGGAGAGTATTGGAGTGCAGAGAAGTGCAGAACTTCCTCAAACACACAGCAGGGCTTGGGTACCTTAATGGTACCTCGTGAGCCTGCCTTGTTTACAGTTCTCCAGGCCTTCTGCTTTCCTCTTTTTTAAAATGAGGGTTGTATTCCCCTTTTTTTCCAGTTGTTGGGAGCTTCTCCTGACTGCCACAGTTTTCTAGCTGTGATGGATGGTGGATTAACAAGTTCTGCCTGCCAGTCCTGCCAGTGGCTTCTTGGAGGAGGTGATCTTGGGTTCAAACTGAAAGAGGGGAAGTTTAGCTTAGATATAAGGAGGAAATTCTTCCCTGTGAGGGTGGGGAGGCCCTGGCACAGGTTGCCCAGGGAAGCTGTGGCTGCCCCTGGATCCCAGAAAGTGTCCAAGGCCAGGTTGGACGGGGCTTGGAGCAACCTGGGCTGGTGGAAGGTGTCCCTGCCCATGGCAGGGGGTGGGACTGATGATCTTTAAGGTCCCTTCCAACCCAAACCATTCCATCTTAGAGACTCAGGAGGAGTTCTTGGGTAGCTGCTGACCAGCCCAGGGGGGATGCAGCTGGTGCCCAGCAGGATGTAGCACTGCTGAAGGGCTCTCTGAGGGGCAGCTCGTGCCTTGGATGTTCCCACTGGCTTCTCATGGCTTTGGGGGCCATAGCACAAGATTCTGAGCAGGGCTGAGCCCCTTCTCCTTGGGAGGAACTCCTGCAGGAGCTCATGGGTTGGAGACACCCTGCAGTCACTGGAGATGATGCCTCTCCAAAGAGAAGGCAGATGGTGTGGAAGTGACTCCTTTAACTGACTCTTCTCCAAGAAAAAGCAGACCCACAGTAAAGGCCAGGGAGAGGGCTGGAAAGTGTGGTGAGAAATGACACTGAGGGTTTCTGCACGTTCCAGCCAGTGCCACCAGCCAGGAGACATCCCAGCACGGCCAAGGGCTGTGCCAGCTCAGCCAGTGCTCCTGGGAATACTGGTGGGCTCCACATTCAGTAGAGGGATCCCTAGGAATGGGGGGAAAGGTGTGAGCTGTCGTGTTCTGAGACAGACTAAGCTCAGGGTAACACCACACTGGGAGCAAACTGACCCTGAGCTTGAAGGGGAAAGAAGAAAGAGAGGCTGGAACAGGCTGGTGAGTTAAGAAATGTCAGCAGTCACAAGTGTAATTTCAGAGCTCAGGCTCCATGGGGTGAACAGAACTGCTCCTCACCTTCTGTACCAAGCAGGACTGTGCCCTGTCTAATTCTTTTCCAGAGTGGAATTGGGAGTCAAATGGTATTAATTGCTTGTTCCCTGGTTTTATGGGGCTCCTGTAGGTTTAATAATTCACTTTATAGCTGTGTAATGCAACTGTCAGTGAATGAGGCTGTTCACAGAGTTCTGCCCTGGCTGTGTGGGGTTTAAATGCTGCCCAGCCATGAGGACAGTGGGAAGGATTGCACCCTGGGGGTTTCCTTCTCCCCCATCAGCACACTGAGTTCTCTGGCAGTGTTTCAGCTCCCTGAACCATGGGAACACAGCCCCAGGCTGGATCCTGGTGGGATCCCCAGGGAAAGGCAGTGCCTGGCCATCAAACAGGCAGGCGAGAGGGCACCTGCTGTGCCAGGGCTGGAAGCCACCCCTGTGCCACACACACCAGTGCTGTCCCTGCCACATCCTACCCCATGTGAGCAGGGTTTCATTGCAGGGAACCCATCAGATGGCCAGTGGGAGTGAAAAAATCCCATATATCACCACCTTATGTCCATGCTTCCAGGTCCCAGCTCTGAGGACAGCATTCCTGCATGGAACACAGCTCCTGGATCGCTGCCTGCAGCCTCTCTCATCTCACAGGCTGATGGAGCTGCTCTGGACCAGCCTGTGCCTTTTTGTGAAGCCACAACACTGGGTCCCCAGGGAGCATCCAGTAAGGAAGGAGAAGGGAAGCTTTGCACTAACAACTCCTCAAATTCAGCACTGACACCATTCTGGGTGTTCAAGCTACCGAATCTTTCCTTTTTAGCTTCCCAGAAACAGAGTCACATATAACATTTGCTTGAGAAAACACTGACTTCCCAATCTCAGCAGCAGAGTAAACATGGCAAAGATGAACTGGAGAAGATACCAATCGGCTGCTGAATGGATTTAGAAAGGAATTCATCCAGTCTTGTAATTTCTGTGTTCAGAAATGCCCCAGCAAAGCCCCCTGGAGAAGCACAGAGGTGGATGCATTGTGACCACCTGGGGCCAGGGTGAGCAGCTCTGGCTCATCCTGAGGTCACAGACAGTTCCAGAGATCAGGAGTCAGTGCTGGCAGGGCTCTGGCTGGCCAGGTCTGTACTTTAGGATGCTGCCATTAACACACAAAGCTCATTTCACCTTTCCTGTCCAGCCTGGGCACTGGGAGCCAGGAGCATCTGAATGGTCTGAGGGCTGCCAAGACCTGTCGTGTCACCTCTACATAAAGACCTCAACAGACAGGGATAGAGAAGCTCTCAAATTGTTCCACGTAGCTTAATTATTTCATAATAGCATCTTTAATACATCTGAGAAGCTTGGAAGGACTCTTTTCATGCCTAATTGTAAGGCTTTCTGAGAAAGCAATCACCACTCAGAGGTATTTTCCAAGGATTTTTCTGCCTTTTGCCTTTGTAACATCAGTCAAGCAAACCACTATTGAGCAGTCTCTGTAGTCTGGCTCCCTTTTTAACCTCTCCTGTAAAACCTTCGGATGTTATTATCCTCTCCCTATTTGTTCATGTCTTAGGAGTACAGATGCTTATTTGGGGCTTGCATTAATGCACTCACCAAACAAAGAGGAGACATGAAAGGAGCAAAGAGAGCAGTTGAGTTGAAAGTCTCTTGGAGGGGCTTGGAAGTTCTTTGTTAGCAAATGAGGAGGAGCTTTGCCTTTACCTGGCACTGAGGTGAGGAGAGGAGGAGCAGGCAGGGATCCACCCACGGGTGAGCAGCCTCTGCAAACAAATCCAGCTCGTGTCAGGGGGGACAAAAGGCTCCCTCAGGGGGTGTGTTTGAACACTTCATCCCCGGGCTGCAGCACTGCAAGGATTCAGGCTGAGCAGAGGCATTTTCACCCTGTCAGTCGCTCCTCCTGGCTCACAGTGAGGTCAACGTGACATCCACACACAGCCCCTGTGGCATCTCCCTGCCTGCTCTGCACCCACAGGGGCCCTGCCCACCCCAGACCACCCCAGCCATGGGAAGAGCAGGTTCTCCTCCCCTGGAGGCACAGGAAGAGGCACAGGCAGAGCAGAACGAGGAGGGAGGACCAAGAAGAACCTCAGGCATGTTGTGGGAGCGTCCCTGCAGTCAGCCAGGACGTGGTGTTCTCCATCCCTCATTCCAGAGTGGATCCACAGACCTCCTGGGAGTAAACACACAGCAACTGTGACCTTTCAAAGCGATCTTCCACCGAGAAATAGTTCCCTCTAATCACACAGCCATCAATTGTTTCACAACAAACACATTGCCCAGTGGGCAGTGGGAGTCGGACACGGCGGCTCCAGGGCTTTGCTCCAGCTGTTCCCGTGGTGCTGATCCCAGAGACACCCTTTCAAAAGAACTAAAGGGGACAGGGCTCCTATATCTTACATTTCTAGTGTTCCAGGGGACATTAATTCCCCTCCCAACCAACCTGCTTTATCTGCATTTTGTCTGAAAAGTCAGCTGGTGGCTCCTCGAGGTGTTTAATGATCCCTCCTCAAAGTATGGGAAGGGAAACTATTTTTCAAGGGAAGCTACTCCAGCTGAGCCAGACATACCCAAAGAGCTTCTCCTGACCCCTGACCTGTTTGTTCACAGCTCTCAGCTCTGCACAGTAACCTGGGGATGATGTTCACTCGTGGGACCATCAGGTGTGTCACTGGTTACTACAAGCAAACCACACTCTCCACCACACAGGGACCGTAAGTCCTAGTTGGGTTACCAGATGAAGGAGGTGAACAGGGTCAGTGCATCCCAGGAAGCATCAAAATCATGGAGGATGAGGCTGCTTTTGCCACAGTCCCTGTATGGGGACCTGAAGAAGTGAAAGGCACTTGGTGGTTCTGCCTCAATGGGAGGGTCTCCCTGATAAACTCTGTCTGAAGCTCCCACACTGCCCACAACACTCCCCTGCCTCTGCAAGAGTGGTGATGGTGGGGATTTCCTTCTGATGAGGTGGGGAGGAAGCACCAGGAATCACGGCCCCCCTCTGATAACCCTTGTACCTTTAAAATCCAACTTCAGAGTAATAAGTCAGGCATCACTTTTCCAGCTGCACCTTGTTCTGTCATTCTGGGAAGATAAGCAGCAAATCAAAAGAACCCCAGGAATTATAAGGATGACAAACACACTGGCAATGGTCCTTGCACAAACCCCAGGGAAGTTTGCTCTCTTCTCAGGCAGCATCAGCCTCCCATGCTGCTACGGGACAGAGACTGTCAGTATATTTAAATTTCCCTTTGATCCAGCAAACAAGACACCAGATCTGCTGCACGAGGTGTCTGTGTGCTCATCTGTCACACCAACCCCACAGCTGGCACCTGCAGGAACTCTGAAAGCTCCCACAGAAACACGGTGGGAGACCTTTCAGGCTCTTACAGACCCAGGCTCAGAAAGCCAAGCCCTCTGAGCTGTGTCCTTAGGGGAATAAACACAGGTCCACGGAATTTGAATTTGATGAGGGCCTGTTAATACTCTTTCCATTCTCCACCACCACTTAATTGGGTTTCCTGACCGTGAGATCACCGATCAGGCCCAGGAGGAGCATCCCTGGAGACGCTCATTGCCGTCAGACTCCGCTCTGCTCATTCCCTGGGTTTTCCAAGTGCTGCTGCTCTAAAAGCCAAAGGGAAGGGGGTTTATGTTTAAGATCTCTCATTTCTTGTTTGCCTGTTCATTTGAGTTTGGGGAGGAGGCAGATTCTTCTCATTTGTGCCGTGAATAGATGGCAAACCAAGGTTTGCCCAGGTGTCCAGTCCACGAGGAATGGTGCCAGTGGCAGCTCCAAACACCTTAAGACTTCCCAGTTGTTCAGGAGAAGCTTCCCATATTCACAAGGAAAACTCTCCTGGCATGCTTCTGTTGGTTCTGTCAGGATCACACATTGTCCAGGAGCTGAAACAACACCAGGGAGCAGAATTACACATAAGGGAATGAACAGGGTGCTGTTATGCAATAAATCAAAGCATTCAGTCACGGGGTCAGAAGTATTTGCATCAGAGGGAGCTCAGAATAGAAGTGAAGCATCAAAGATTTTGGCCACTGGAGTACTACAAAGATCCACCAACCCTGCTGTTCTCACAGCTGATTTTCACAGCCAGGTCTGGGGATCTCTCTGTGGTAACTCTGAAGGCAGAGCACGTTACAAGGACTCTTTTCTTACAAGTCCATCAAGGGCTTTGCCTGGCCCGGCTCCAGGAGAGACGACCCCCCAGATCTGGTTTTGGAGAACACAGAGTTGAGCAATATCTGTGCAAAGCTCTCCACTTATATTAGTGTCATCCTCCACCTCGATAATAACTAAAAATAAAGTGCTGCAATAATCAACTAGATTGACTAAGACAGATGCTGCTTTTAACATGTGTACTGTAATTAACTTACACAAGGCTAGAAAGCTCCATCTCAGCCTCTTCCCACAGTGGAGGAAGTTTGGCTTTCTAATAATAGGAGCTGGTAACACATGTTGAATTATAAAGTAATGAAAGTTGGTTTTGGCAGGAACAATCCTGGTTTGTCGTGCTTCCGTTGAATCTCCAAGTCTGACAGGCTCTCTGCTCCCAACGGACCTGCTGCTGTTCCTGCAGCTCCTGCTGAGTTTCTCTCCTCTGGCATAAGGTAGGGCACAAATCCTTCACAAGGGGAGAGGGGGTGGCTGTCTCTGAGTGGCCTCTTGACAGTGCATGTGCTGACTTGCTCTCAGGTGCCATATGGTTTGCACACACCAGTTAACACCACACACACACACACACACACACACACACACACAAACACGACACGTTGTGTGTGCACACCCACACACAGCCTGGCCCAGCTACGAGCTCTGAGCTTCCCCTGGAGTGGCCTCACCCTGAACTCTCACATTTGAGATTGCACAGCACTGTGTGAGCAGCAGATAAAAGATGCTTCAGTGCCCTCTCCCACTTTCCAGCCTGCACACGTGCAGTGCTGGGCAGTGTCCTCCCACTGCCTTCAGCTGCTGTTGACAGACATCCATTATGCTGGGACACAGCCTTGACTGTAAATCTTAGTTAGCACCTTCTGGGTCATTAAATTCCATCAAAAATTCTCTCCTGGTCCCAGTTTTCAGATCCTGATGCCAATCAGTCTTAGTGCCCTTCTTGAAACCTGCTGCCTTGGGATCATCGCTGGTATCAGCAGCTTCCTCCTGCATGCCTGACCTTCTCCCTTCCTCCACAGCTCCTCAGCTGCACTCTCCTTCCTTCCTTGGCCACATCACCCCTTCTGGCAAGGATCTAGCAGGAATGCAGTTCAGGCAGCCTGGCTTGCTGGCTGTGATCTCCCCATTCCAGCCAACATCCACGGGAATGTGGTGACAGGAGGAGCTTCTGTGTGTTTTAGAACCCCAGAACCCATCCTGGATGTTCATTTTGGATGATAGATCATGTCCCCAGTCTACTGGGGAGCCCATCATGCCCTCACATCTCCAGCTTGCCACGTCACGATGCCCCCTCCACGCACCCCAGAGTGTGCTGAGTGTGCTGAGGTAACCCAGAAACGGTCCCTCCTCATCTCACCCCTCCACACCAGCCTGACCAGCAATATCTCAACCTCATTCTTCTTTTACTTTTGCTGCCTGCCTTTCCCTGGGCTCTGAGATTTGCTCTCGTTAAATAGGAACGGACTGAGGATGGAGGTGTGCACCTTTTCGGTGGGGGGGGGAGCACAGACACGTGACAAACACCCTCACACACACACGTCTGTCGACGAGAAGGAACCTCCCCGTAGAGGTCCTGTCTTTTCCACTACCCGGTCGTGACGTGAACCAGTCTACGTCAGTTTCTCAGTAAAAATTAAAGAAAACCTGCTAGTTTTTATCTCATTAGGATGCCAGAGGAAAAGTTTTCAGCCCTGTCCACATCACGTAGCATTGACCTGGCTTCCACCTTCCTCCTCTGGCTCCTGGGGAGGTGAACAGAGCTCAGGGTCCATCAGGCACGGTGAACAAAGGTAGGAACGAGATTCTCTGCCTGCTCCAATGAAGATTTAACAAGTTCAGCCCTCAATTTTGTGTAAGACTTGGCCTAACTCTTGCCACTCACTATTTATTGACTCTGTTTGGCTGTTCCACAAAGCAGTGGTGACCCACAGCACAGGAGTGAGGAGTCAGAGGATGAGGTGCAGTACCTCAGTGCAGCTTTCCTTCCACTGAACAAGGAGAAGGCAGAAAGCAGGGAAGCATTTTTGTCCTGGGAGAGAAGGGAGCACACAGAGCAGTTGGAGAGGTGGCTGTCACCATCTAACTAAACCAGCCCTGCAGAGGGGACTGAAAGTCCCCCAGGCCTTTCATCCACATCTGCTGAGCTTCCTAATGAGCAAAGGGGACTTCACTCGGCTCTCACTTCACTTCAGCTGATGCCAATCAGGTTTGCTCCCTCTAATGGAGACAAGAAGCCTCGTGGGGAGTGGGGTGGTAAAGCAACTGGAGCAAAAGGCAAGGGAAGAAGCAAACAGTGTCCCCACTGCACTTGGAGTAGCAGAGAGGTTCCATTTCAGGTCACATTTCAAACCAAATGCTGCATTTCAAAGCCTGCTGCTTTGAGTCCTGCTTAGCACACCCATAATTAAGTCCAAATTCTGGTATTTGACTTATAATAATGTATTATTATAACAACAAAATGTTGACAGAAGTCATGTTTTATGGCCAAGACATCACCTACTACAGAAAGTACAATATGCTGGCCACCTCTGGCTTCTCTTGAGCCACTCCAGCAGCTGCCTCAGGCAGCAGGGTGTGTATCACAGTTACACACATCATTTTCCAAGGTTTATATTTCACTGGAATCAAAAGTCTCCTTCTAAACATGCAAAGACTTCTCAGATAGACACATGTAATGCAAATTTAACCCTCCCAGCTCTCTTTCAATGCAGAAGGGAAGAAGAACTCCTCAGCTCCCTCAGGTTCGTGCCTTTGGACTAAGGATTAACCACAACCAACTTCCAGCCCTTCCAAAGGGAAGTTAGATCCATCAAATACAAGGTGAGGTGGAAACACGTAGCAGAGGCTCTGGCCTCTGAAGGTTTGCAAGAGGTTCCAGGTAGGAAGCACGGCCCTGAACATCTCAGTGATTTCCAGCAGAGAATGCAAATACAATCCACACACAGGGAATGCCCAGGGAAATGGCCAATATAACATTTACCCATCTACTTCTTGGTTGGCTTCAGTGATATTTGAGGTCTTTTCTGCTCTTAGGGGTTCCATGACTGACCCTTTAGTTTAAGCCACTGCTTTTCCCCTC
>NW_020956377.1:273017-275295 GCF_003031625.1 Empidonax traillii
TCTCAGTGATTTCCAGCAGAGAATGCAAATACAATCCACACACAGGGAATGCCCAGGGAAATGGCCAATATAACATTTACCCATCTACTTCTTGGTTGGCTTCAGTGATATTTGAGGTCTTTTCTGCTCTTAGGGGTTCCATGACTGACCCTTTAGTTTAAGCCACTGCTTTTCCCCTCGTGCTTCTCACTGCTGGTTAGCAAGGGCAGCAGGAGTGAAGCAGCTGACCAGGTCCCCCTTCCCCTCCAGTCACACTACTCTGCCTGGACCAGGCTTTTTCCTGGATGAGCAGAGTCAGGAACAGCCCTGGCTGCCAATCTGGGAAGGAACCTCATTGCCAGAGAGAGAACAGAGTCCTGAACAGGCAGGGACAGCTCAGAGCTCACAGGCCATGGGAGGGAAGGTGGCAGCGGGAAGGGAGGTGCAAAAATTACTGATGGGGCAAGAGAGTAGGAAGTGGGGAATGTTTTGGGGAACAGAACCATTAGAGATGATAAAATACCCTGTTGGGGACAGAACCTGGACGAGGATAGGCTGTTCTCCATGGAGTCCCACCTCCCAGAAGCTGGGCCCTCACTAAGTGCTCTGGTGGGAGATGCAGCCCCAGGCACTTGCCAGCACTGAGAAATGTCAGCTGTGTCGACACCAAGCCCTGCTGCTGCCACGGGATCTCCAGCAGAGCAGTGCACAGCCACACCAGCACCCCCTGCTCCCTCCTCACCAGGTACAGCCACAAACCCTGAACACTGGTTTTCAACAGAATTACCCTTTCTTGCAAGATTACAGCATGCAGCAGCTCTGAGCGCAACCAAATCCATCTGGCTGCTTTTTCTATGGCTCTCAGCTCTCCCAATGCAGTCAAAGCCACTCTCAGCCAGTTTCACTTATAAAAAGTCGAGCAAACCTGCGAGTTTTACACAAAACGCGAGCCTTAAAGCATCAAAGGTTCTCTTGGAGGGTTGGTGAACTTTAGCAATGCCTTTGATGAAAATGGTCTGAGTTTCAAGTGTGTAATGAAACCCCAAATCATTCAAGTTTCACATGGTTGCAAATATTTCTCACAGTTCTGATCAAAGGTGTATTCAGCAGGGGAGAGGCTTTGATTTCGCAGTACAGGGGACGTGCTGAAATTTTCAAAGCCAGGCCTTGGGATTTAGCTGAGCAGTTCTTCTTGGAAGCAAGACAGCTAAACTTAGCAACGCTTAGGGGAAGGAATGCCAAGATGCCATGTTTGGATTATTCCTGATACCCCCAGCCCCCTTCCCAGGGGGAAGCTTTAATCACCCCCCAGTGATGTCCAGGGGACTGCACGGCCCTGCAGCACGTTTGGGTTCCAGAGCTGCCCTCCCTACACATTTATTTCCAATACTCTTCCCTGACTTCTCTCTCCTGGCTGCTGACATCGCTGCTCTGTGGTGCAGCACTTCAGAGGGAAAGCTTGAGTGCTTTGAGGAGGAGGCATTAATGCTGCAGGACTGGCTGCTGACCCACATTCCAGCAGACATTGGGAAGGCTTCCCTGGATCCCACCACCACCCTGTGTCTCTCTGGCCAGCACCACCCTGGGTAGAAGAGGAAAGCAGCCTCATCTTTCTGTGTGCTCAATGAGGAGACCCAAATCCCCCTGGAGCCAGAGGCAAATGTAAATGTCTGGGTTTAATACCACTGCCTTGCTGTGAAGTCTTCATTTGTGACAACCATTTCCATAGCAACAGACTGATCTCGCTTGCAGGACTGTGGTCCCCTTGGAA
This sequence comes from Empidonax traillii, assembly GCF_003031625.1. Lineage (NCBI taxonomy): Eukaryota > Metazoa > Chordata > Aves > Passeriformes > Tyrannidae > Empidonax > Empidonax traillii. Next base: position 274,768 of record NW_020956377.1, read on the forward strand.
GAGCAGGTGGAAGGAGGGAACAGAGAAAGCAGAAAATGCTGTGGAGAAGCAGATACAAGTATTTGACATAGAATCACAGAATATGCTGAGTTGGAAGGGACCCACAAGGATCACTGAGTCCAACTCCTGGCCCTGCACAGGCCCATCCCTAAGAGTCCCACCCTGTGCCCCAGAGGATCATCCAAACCCTCCTGCAGCTCTGGCAGCCTTGGGGCTGTGCCCACTGCCCTGGGGAGCCTGTTCAGTGCCAACCACCCTCTGGGGGAAGAACCTCTTTCCAATATCCAACCCAAACCTGCCCTGACACAGCTCCAGCCATTCCCTGGGTGCTGTTCCTGGTCCCCCCAGAGCAGAGCTCAGTCCTGCCCCTCCTCTGCCCCTGCCCAGGAAGCTGGAACTGCAATGAGCTCTCCCCTCAGTCTCCTCCAGCTGAACACACCAAGTGCCCTCAGTGTCCTCACACGGTTTCAAATCAAGGCCCTTCCCCAGTTTGTTGCCCTCCTTTGGACACTCTGGAATGGCTGAACA
>NW_020956377.1:275516-301582 GCF_003031625.1 Empidonax traillii
TCCCCTCAGTCTCCTCCAGCTGAACACACCAAGTGCCCTCAGTGTCCTCACACGGTTTCAAATCAAGGCCCTTCCCCAGTTTGTTGCCCTCCTTTGGACACTCTGGAATGGCTGAACATCTCCCTTCCATTGTGTCCCCCCAAACTGCCCCAACATTGCAAGTGAGGCCACCCCAGGGCAGAGCAGAGCTGGACAATCCCCTCCCTGATGCCCCCAGAGGCAGCACCAGCAACACTGACCCTGCAGACCCAGCCGGGATCGGGCACAGACCAAACAGCGTTCCGACTCTGCCTTTCAACAGCAGCGAGCTGGCACTGCGGGAACGCAGAGCTTTGTCATGCTGATGGATACAGCTCTGCTACGCCGGAGATACACTGCCTTTCCTGAGAACGACCCATTTTACAGGCAGCCTGGCGTGATGCTGCTGTTCGTTCCCACATCCACCTTCCAGTCAGCGCAAGTAATGTGCACGAGAATTACAGAGCCATCAAGTGCTGCCCCAGGGGCAGGAATAGTGTCTGCTCAAAAAGGGCTGGAGCAGCTAAGGACTTTTTTTTTTAGGCAACAGCAAGGTTTTTTTCTGACTAATGTGTTTTGCTTCCTGCTAATTTTGTTATTTTCTCTCAGATATTACAGTAAGTGGCCTGGTAGCCCCTTGTGATTCCATCAAATAAATCACATCCTAGCAATTTTACAGCAGAGGTGGCACCTTTGGCTGGCACATCTCACTTTAATGTGTCCACGGGCATTTATGCAGAGGCAAGGCAGACTTTTGTCCTCCAATCTGCCCAACTCCCTATTTAGTTGGTTTTATTGTCCAGATAAGAGGCTACTCTAATAACAGGTTCAAAGACTGGCAGCTCAAAGGGGAGAGAAGATCCAGAAAACTTTAGTAGCTTTGGTATGAACTGACTTAACACTTCACCAAACCCATCATTCCTGAAATTAAGCCTAACACAGACCTCGATGCTTCCTGGAGTGACTGACAAATCTGTTGAGGGTTTTTTTTTTTGCACAGATTCCCTGGAGCCCTGGGTGATTTCATTGCTGAGGGCACCATCATTGCAAGAATTGGAACTGTTTCCTTTCCTAAACCCAGTAAAGGATGCCCCAAGAAGACACAGTGAGTTCTTAGGGTTTAGCATGACTTTGTGGGCTCAGATATTCATCAATAATCCCTACACACATTCAGTTTTGTTCTTACTACAGAACCATCAGCCTACCAGAACCATCCCCTTGCTGCTCATATCTCCTACCCTGTATCAGAAAGTTGAGGAAAAAATAAACAAAAAAACAAAAAAACCCAAACCAAACCAAAAAAACCAAACAACAACAACAAACAAAACAACAAAAAAAAACCCCACACACCAAAAGAAACCAAAAAAACAACAAAAAAAGAAACCAAACCAAGCCCCCCAAACCCTGTAAGCTTTATTACAACCCCTTCACAAAGCTTAAAGGTGTGGAAGTACCTCCCAGCCTGCTCAAACCACACTGAATTCCCCATCCCCAGCCGATATCCTGAGCAAAAACCACCTCTCTCATCTCATCAGCACACTCACAAGAATTTTAGGAGCCAACCTTCTATTCCTCAGGAGGGCAAACACTCAACTTCCTGCCTGATTTGCTGATTTGGGTATTTTCTCCCCCTTCATGCAAACGAGCGGTTAATTATTTACAAGCCTGTCTGTAATGCTCTAGTTTACACGCTGGAATTTACATGATTTATTAAACAAAATGGCATTTAAAAAGAAATCCTGTCACAGATATGTCATCCTTAAAGGAGACTGAACGTTTTCTTTCCGAAGAAGTAAATTGAGGAATCGCGGCAAATGCCTTCTTTTGTTTGCAGCCATTTACAGCTTAAACCACCTCCCTCCTCCCTTCATTCACAGCTTTGGTGAAGTCTCATTAGCTGACTAACCTTTGTGAGGATGTTGGTGTGGAAGCAGGAAGATTATACATTAATCAAGGATTCCCAAAGGACTGTCTTAAAAATCTGGGAAGGTCAGCTTTAACTCTGTGTTGATGAGTGGCCCAGAGAACACAGCAGTGAAAATTAAAGTGTATTTAACCATCGCAAGGGGTTTTTTTTTCTTAAGTTTTTTTAACCCAAGCCTGGTTTTTTTTTTTTCTGCTGTGAAAATCTGATTTTGTCTGACAAAACATTTGATAGTGATTGTGGTGGATTGTTTGGCTAAAAAGCTTTACAAATGTAGAAAAAAGAGAGTTTATTTTCCCATTTCAATTTTTTTTTTCCTCTCATAACAATATTCTATTTAGGAGGAAAGTTCTGCTGCATATTCCTGAGCATTATTCATTCCAGAAACAGACTGTGATGCTGCAGAGCCTGACTAATTCCTTACTGGGCATTACTCCATGCTTGGAGCTGGACCTTCTCGAAGCTCAGTCAGAGCCTCCAGACACAATTAGCTGAGCTGAGTCTCCCATAAGTGGAGAGAAACCCTCATGCATTTAAGGCTGAGTCAAACTGATTGAAACTGAACTTCAAATAATAAACATATCCATCATTTTCCCTGCATTGGATTCCACGTGTATCAATCATGATCTTCACCGTTCCCACACCTCCCACTGCTCCAAGTATCAGTGTCCTTGCACTTGGCACGGGTGACCTGCACTCTCTAACTCATCTTTTGTCAGCTAAAATGCCTTCTAATTTCCCTTTTTTTTTGACAAGCAGGTGTGATCCATAACTGCTGAAACAGTAGGTTCATTTGTTATTGCAGGAAATGATGCAGCTGAACAGAAGTTGCCCTGTGAAATCTGTAAATAATAGGAATTTGGCCACGAGTGAAATATTCAGATAGAAACAGAAGTTCACTTTTGGGCAGTGGCAGTACTTAAATCACTGAGCCAGGTTACTGAGAGATGGATATGGAGGCTTTTGAACTGAGGTCCGATGTCCCTTTGAAACACTCAGTTCTGCTGCCAGTCAGCGGCTTTGATGTGGAAATCCTGGGGTGAACTTCGGGTTATCGGGAAGATCAGGCTCGATAATCCCGGTGCTCTGTTCCCCTGGGCAGCTGAAGCAGGGACTCTGAGCAGGAATTTTTTACCGCTGACACTGATGTCTCTCTTCCTTTGCAGGGCTGAGCTCTGGAAAACACTCGACACAGCAGCTCCAGTGTCTGTGGGAAACACTGAGCAAGGTTACTGGGAAATACTGGCTCTCGTCATGCAGGGGGTGTAATCAGTGAAGTGGGTTATTTTGACCCACTTCTGACTGCAGAGGTGTGCTCCCAGCCCTCCTGGGGCTGGATTTCCACTGGATTTTGGGCAAGCTGGAATTAGTGTAACTGAGGGACTCCAGGCTTTTGTGGCTCTGAACGAAGGGAGACTCCAACCCCGGGGGGTGCAGAAACTCGGCCGTGTTTTCCTCTAGTCTGGCCAATCCCTGAGAAAGATGTGCCCAATCCCAGATGAGGACATCCATCTAAAGTGAGACTGGAGCACTCCCCAGACCGATGAGATAAAGCTGGGACTAAACCTACTCTTAGGTGTCTCTTGAACCCAGTCAGTGATGGGCCCAAGAGCTCCCCCAGCATCAGAGGATGAAGAGACAGAGACAGTGCAACAGATGTCCTGTGGGAAAGACAAATTTTCCCGCACATGAGTCCCTTCTGGATCGGGACATGGAGTGCTCCCTCTGCCCCTGCTCCCTGTTTAATGAATATTCCCTGAACAAAAGGATGAGAAAATCGTTATTAGACGAGGCAAAAAAAATTATCTCAAGTCACAGTCATTTTCTTCCCCTGCCTGTGAGACTGGAGTTACACTCTTTGGTGAAGAGGATAACAGCAGGAGCTGTCTGAATTCCCACTGTGTGCCTCAGCTGTGACCCAAATGCACCATCCCCTCAACAGAACGGGAGCCTGGCATCTTGGGCACACTTAGTTCTTAGCTGGGCACCAGGGGTGTCGGGCAGGTCATGATTTGTAATGTGGGGAAAGCTGAGAGCACCACAATATGCTCAGTGACTGCAGTGACAGGACAAGGGGTAATGGGGACACTGAGAGAGGAAACTTAGGGGAGATACCAGGAAGAAATTCTTTGCTGTGAGGGTGGTGAGACACTGGCACAGGTGGCCCAAGGAGAAGGTGGATGCCCCAACCCTGGCAATGTTCAGAGCCAGGCTGGAAAAGGCCTTGAGCTGGTGGAAGGTGTCCCTGCCAGTGGCAGGGGGGTAGGACAAGATGATCTTTAGGGCCCCTTCCAACCCTTAACATTCTATGATTCTGTGAATGGCTGAGCACCCAGAAAGTGATCTGCAGTCAGCAAACACTCTGAAGAGTCACAGGGAGCTTCTCCACCAACCCCAGTGGGCACTGGGTTAGATTTTTTGGGTTTTAACTCAGATGTTTACTGCAATATCCTTCAGGAGGAGCTCTGTGAACTCAAACCCTTGGCTGACCTGGGCAAGGACTGAGCAGAGATGGGAAAGCTGAGAAGTTCCTGCTCAGTCTCAGTGCTCTGAGCCCAGCACTGCTGATGGTTTGCTCATTTTGTGACCATGTGTTTTGCCTTACAAAGATGCCACCACCCCTCCTTGGCAGCAATTTATCCTCCTCCTCCACACACAGTCAAAGGAGCCTCCTCAGACAGGTTTTCTGTGGGCTTTGCTTGTCAGACCCTGCCTGCAGCATCCTGGAAGGAAAATTCTCTGAGAGCTGAGGATGAAAGTTCCTCACACAAGGAACCTGGAGAGGCCACCAGAGTCCCCAGGACATGCAGGGCCAGGCGTGTGGCTTTCTGAGCAGCTTGTCCAGAGCGTGTATTCTTCTGGGATGCACTCACAAAACCAGGGCTGGCCAGCTTTGTGCACCCCACTGGAGCAGCTCTCACTTCAGAGGGAGCATTGAGGTGGCAGAGGGAGAGATAAAAGCAGTTGGTTTGGACTCCATCTTCTGTCTTGGAGCTGAATTCTCCTCATCTGTGCAACCTTGGCTTGATTTTACACAGGGCACCTCTCACCTGCTTCAAACGTGGGATTAGGCAAAGCATTCAAAACTGGTGACAACCACCCCAAATCCCCTCAGCCACTGAATAACAAACCCAGGCCTTCCCAGGGTGGAATCAATCAAGCATTCTGTGCAATGCAACAGAAGCAATTCCACCCAGCCCTGCCTTAAATGCTGCCGTACGTCACGCTTTGCAGAAACGGAGAGTTCCATTTTCAGCACATCCATCTCCAATTCTGTCAATGGCTTTGAGCAAGTCCACCTGTCCAATGCACAGAGCAGAGCTGAGACCCTCAGTCTGCAGCAGGTGTGCATGGAAAGGTCTGGGAACGTACCTGGAGTCGTAGGAGCTCCTGCTGTGCTGCACACACAGGTGGCATCGCTGAACTCCGGGATAAAAGGGATGTTTCGCTTTGTTCCTGAAGGAGATCATTCCTGTAGGAGCAATCAGAGGTCCTGTCCAGCAGGAGCAAGGGAATCTGCTCTCTGTTCCACTGCCAGCCTGCCCACTTTGCCCTCACAGAGCCAGCCTGGCAACCCAAGGACAGTCGGGAGGAATTCTGTGAGGAGCCGGGCGAATTACTTGGAGGTTGCTGAGGCTTGATGAGGTGCTCTGCTGGGAGTCCAGCTCCTGGCAGGGCCATCTTTAAAGCTCCTCTGTGGGCTGGAATCCTGTCTCATCCTTCAGGGAATGGCTGTCAGCTCCTCAGGAGATGAGAACCCACAGAGTAAAGAAAAACTTCCTGCCCCTGGAGGTGCCCAAGGCTGTCAGGCCTTTCCAGTTGGGTTGCAGTGGTGAGACAAGGGAATGCCACCGTGAGGAGCTCTGGAGAACTCACCAGAGATCTCTCTCAGAGTTCTCTCTCAGCCTCCTCCCCCCAGAGCCAGGGCCACAGTGAGGAATGGGATGTACAAGTGTACAAGTGGTCTCGGTGCTCTGGAGCACCCACTGGTGTCGTGCCAGGCATGGGAGGGATTCCTGCTCTCAAGGTTGATCAGACTGGGGGGATTTTGCCACTTGGAAGGCCCTGAGATGGCTCCAGTCTGAGGGGGAACAGGGCTTGGGCATCTCCTGGGAGGTGTGACCAGCCTGTGGGACAAGGAGGCAGGTCCTGCTCACGTGCTCAGGGAACAGCCGATCTCCAGCTTTGGGGTCAGGAAGGAATTTCCTCCTGGGACAAATTAGCACTGGCTCCCAGATGTTTTTGCCTTCCTCTGCAGCATTATCACTAGTCAGAGCTCCCCTGGTCCCTTTGGGCAGCCTGTGCTCATGGAGGAGCTGGGAAGTGTCCCTGGGGTTCTTTTCCTCTGCAGAATCAAGCACAGCCCTGCCAGGGCTCCTTTGGGTCATGTTGGGTTGGTGTCTGCTCTTGTGTCCTACATCTGGGAGCAGGGGAGGCTTTCTTTGACCCCCCTTTCTCTGCTCTTGCTGCAAAACCAAGCTCTGCTGTGCAGGAAGGGCATGGCCAGGTAAGGCTGTAGGATCCAGGGACAACAAAGTCTGGAGTCACTTGGCTTGTGCACCCCTGGGAAAAAGAGTCACCCTTGGCCTTTCTGAGGGGAACGTTTAGACAAGCTGGATGCTGCAGCCTTCCCTCAGCAGAAAACTGCCTGAACACATATCCATGAGCAGACAGGACAGGGAGGAAGGGTTTTAAAGAAAAGGCAAAGAGATTGAGATTGGATGTTAGGAAGGAATTCTTCCCTGTGAGGGTGGGGAGGCCCTGGCACAGGTTGCCCAGAGAAGCTGTGGCTGCCCCTGGATCCCTGGAAGTATCCAAGGCCAGGCTGAACGGGGCTTGGAGCAATCTGGGCTGGTGGAAGGTGTCCCTGCCCATGGCAGGAGGTGGGATGAGATGATTTCCTTTCCAACCTAAACCATTCCACTATTCCTGCCTAGTTACCCCCAACCATACTTTTTCAGGATGTCTTTGTCCAGGGATGGTGAACCAACAGTTTATCATCTGTCCACATCAGAAACACACAGACAGACCCTCTTCTCACCAGGACCTTCTCAGATTGTGCAGAGGTGACAGATGGAGAACATTCCCTTATGGGACATTGTTAATTACTGGGGTCAGCTGAGATCATTAACAGTGTTTGCTCAGAGACAGGCTGGGCAAGTACTGAGGTCCATTTTGGGCTCAGGAGACCCTTCCCAGTGAGGCTCCTTTGTGGGAAAACAGAAACACAGAGAGCAAAAGAATTTGCCCATCCTGCTCCTTAGGCAGGGCAGGAAAGCAGGTGATTCTTGAAAAGGGGCTTATGGGGATAAGTGAAATGTCTGATGAGAAAGCTGCTTTCCCTCCTCCACTGGACACACGGGGAAGGAAACACAGCAGGTAGAAAACAAGGTGCAGGAGTTGCATGAAGTTCTTCACCTTCATTTGGGGTGGCTGAGGTTCAGTAAACATGCTTTTACGCCCTTCATTCATATGCCACTGATCTCTGATGGGTTGTATTTATCAAGCTCCTTTGACAGTCCCTTCTGATCTTTGACCATCAATCTCTCCCCTTTTACGTGCTGTGGGTTGTCCCCATTTTTTAGGAGCAGTCTGCCAGAGGAATGAGCCCTGCAGGGATTTGTCACTTCCCTGCACATGCCCCTCTGCAGGCTCTGCTCCATCTTTAATCTCTGTGAGGCTCCTGGGTACAAATCACCCTCCTGGAGGGTGAACCCCCTCTGGGGAGTGCTCCCCTTGGCTCTCTCCAGTTCCTCCACACATGGGGCACGAGTGGTGAAGTGGTTTTCGTGGCTTAGGGAGGCTCTCAGGGCAGTGTGTTCTCTGTGTTGGTGTGGCAGGTGAGGTGTCCTGGGAATCCCAGAGCAGGGAATGGCTCTTTTTCCTGGTTTCAGAATAGACACACTCAGAGTTTCAGGCCCAGCCCAGCACTGTGCCAAGGAAAACAAGACAAGGAACAAACTGTGGGCTTCCAACACCCAGGAGAAGCTACACAGAGCAGGATCCCCATCAGGGCTTGTAGCCCAAAAAATGCCTGTGCTGTTGATGTGGCCTGAACCAAAACTGCTGGGAAGGTGTGTGACATCCAGCCTTCCAAATCCTTCCAGGTCCATGGGGACTTGGCATTGTTCCAGCTCTGGGACTGCTGCTTCCTTAGCACAGTTTTGCTCTGTAGGCATCTTCTCATCCCTGCATCCCACCCTCTGAGCCCTCTGGACCCTGACATTGCTGCATGGCAGTAAGAAATGGGTTGAGAAGCTTGGGGATTTTGTTACTAAGTATGGATGGAAAGCATCTCTGACACATTTGTTAGGATCTTATCTACCTGCCTTCAGCAACCCCCAGCTCAACAAACCCACTTTCTCTCTGTATTCTGGACACTGCTCTGAGGGACAGGGTGGGATTGTTGGGGTGTCCTGGGCAGGGCCAGGAGTTGGACTGGGTGAGCCTTGTGGGTCCCTTCCAGCTCAGGATATTCTGTGAGTTTTGAGAAACTCAAGGGCAAACAGTAAATAAACAAGTGCAACTTCCCCAGTGAGGATTAGACCTGGGAACTTTAATATTTCTATCCTGTTCTTAGGACCATGACAGGGACAGATCTGTCCCTCTCAGTGGCTGCTTCGTTGTCCTTCTCCCCATGCTCTGGGATGTTTTAGGGAAGTTTTAAGGCAAGTTTGAGCTCTCTGCCTTGGCACTGGTACAGGTGACAAGCCTGAGCAGCCCTGAGCAGCTCACAAGCCAAGCCCAAGGCTGAGAGCTCAGAGAAAATTCAGAGGGACAAATGGAAATATTACAAAATAGGAGCTGGAAGTGATTTCCTCCTTTTCTGACCTATTGTTAATGCAGTTGTAGGGGAAATGGCAAACTCCACTGCTCTGATCTTGGCTTGTAACAAGCTCTCCAGCACCTCTGCAAGGAATTTTATTTTAGCTTGATGGGTTTTAGAATTTAATTTTCAGTGGTTAAGAATTTGTGACCCTCCAGCTCACCTGAGCTCATGGAACTCAAAAACCTTGGCTGCTTCTCCCCACCACACAGAAGGATACTCCCCCAGATTTCACTTGTTAAGTTTTAAATCTGGCTATCTGGGGTGTAAAGCAAATGAAGTTCTCATGAATAGGAATGTGAAACAGCTCTGCATGTTCCTAGAGCTGGGCTTTGGAGCTTTCCCACCCAGTTTCCAATCACCTGTGGAAAGTGGGGTTTTGGTTGCAACAAAGTTTGGCCAAAGCAGAAATATCCTGAGCACTCAGAGTTCTACTGCATCTCCAGCAAGATCACACTGCTGGATCCTGCTGGATTTCCTTTTCAAACCAGACAGGAGCAAGTTCATTCCATCATCTCGTGGACAGACAAAGTGACTGGGCAGGCTTTGCAGAGCACAGTGGGCTCCTGTCTTAGGCAGAACTGGACTGAAGGAGAGGGGTGGTAACTCTGATTTTTTATTGGGTTTAGACCAAGTTTTCCCTGGCCACACTGTGCTCCCCAGGGTGTGTTCCAGCACAAACAGCTCAGAGTTTGCCATCCTGTCCCCTCGAGCTCCCAGGACGTGTCGGGTACAGGTTGAGGCAGTGGAGATACAGGGATGAGGGACCCCAGAACCACCTTGAGCTGCCCATTTCCCTTTGGAAAGAGTTTGTCTGCCAGGGGAGGTTGGCACACAGCCTGCAGGAGACCCCACAGACCCAGCTGAGCCCAGAGCCCCCCTGGGTGAGGATGAGGAGCCGCCTGGCAGAGACCCTGTGGCCACCAGGGACTGGATCTATTTACAGATCCGTATTTCCTTCTCCTCTCCTGCTGAGCCTTGCCTGCTTCATGGATCCCAGCAGCTTTGGAATGAAGGGTGTGGATGGCAGCTCTGGGGAAGAATCCCAGAATTCCAGAATGTGCTGAGTTGGAAGGGACCCACAAGGACCATCCACTCCAACCCCTGGCCCTGCACAGGATCATTCCCAAGAGCCACACCCTGTGCCCCAGAGGATCATCCAAACCCTCCTGCAGCTCTGGCAGCCTTGGGGCTGTGCCCACTGCCCTGGGGAGCCTGTTCAGTGCCCAACCAGCCTCTGGGGGAAGAACCTTTCCCTGAGATCCCCCCTGAGCCTGCCCTGACACAACTCCCCTCTAACGTAGTTGTCTAGACCTTAAGCACGTACCAGGTGCTTCTGGAGCAGGACAGACAATCCCTGCCCTCACCCTCCTCTGGGGCAGGCAAGGCAAGGAGTAGAGCCCAGACCAAAGGTCCCTGAGCCCAATGTTAAAACCCCTCCCTTTGCCTGACAAATAAACAGGACCCAAAACCAACGACAAAGCCACCGTGTTGGCACCCAGGTGGGATGTGCTGCAGGAGGGGTTTGGCTGAGACGTGCTAATCCAGGACTGACAAACCTGCAGTAAAACCCAGGATAAGAAGAAAACCTTCAGAAAAAGCCAGGACTGACAAATCTGCAGCCCAATTACTGCAGCTGCACCACGGAGTGATGGGGAGCTTGGGAGAGGAACTGATGAGCAGCTGATGAGCAGCCTGGCAGCTCCCCATCAAAAAGGCCTGGTGGAAGCTGGTTGGACACCCCCAAGGTGGTACAGGAGGGGAATGTGCCAGCTGGGAAAAGTCCAAATATGGCATTAAAATCCAGCAGGAGCTGAGTGAAAGCTTGTGCCCAGCACGAGGGGGAAAGCAGCTTCACTGTGACAGGTATGTGAGCGCTGCCACGTCCTCCAAAGGGCTGTATGTGTGTTCTAGGAAGCACAAGGAATAGATTAAATGTATATTTAGGGGACTCATTTTAGACTTGGGGCTTCTGGGTGGCTGGAGGCACCTTTTGTTCCAGCTAGTGGAGGAAGCTGCCAATAAAATCAGCCTCTTGGGGCTCGATTATTGAGAAAGAGTAGAGAGAAAGAGAGAAGAGGTAAGAGCTGCATGTAAAAAGCAGGCACAGAGGTGGGAGGTGATTTGGGAGGAGCTGCTGAGAAGCACAGGGGGGATATGGGCAGGGGCTGAAGAGGACTTTGGAGAGAGAAGTTCCCCATGCACATGGAGCTGGAGCCATTAATCAGGCAGTTATCTCTGCTGTCTAGTAAACAACTGATAATCACCATCTCCATCCCTCTGTCCTGGAGGTCCATGAGAGCTCCAACAGCTTCCTACTGCTCCTCATTATAGCTCAGCTGAAGGACTTGCCGTGGGTCTGAACATCCCAATCCTGCTGATTAACCGTGGGAGAAATCAGCACTGCTGAAATGTAGATTTTTTTTTTTTTCCTTCTCAGCTTTTAATTTTTATAAGAACCCATGAGCTGAGGGCATTTGTAAGTTGGCAAAGTGGAGTTGGGCACTGTCTGTACCTCCCAAATTCGCCTCTCTGGTTATGAATGATGCAACTCATTTTAATGAGCTGTGCAGGCAAGAGCTGACCCGCACCTGCCTGTGCTGCCTCCTGCCAGCACAGCCCCTGCAGGTGCTTGGTTATCAGCTATTTTCTATCAGCTATTTTCAGGAGGTTGCCTGGCTGATTAACTGAGAGTCGAGATCCTTTTTCCTTGACTGACAACTATTTCAGCATGTGCTGTGACGTGTTTGGGAATTGTGTCCCAAAATAGGTCCAGATTGGAGCCCCCCGGGGATGGGAGCAACTTCACGTTCTCCAGGGTGAGGAGAAAAGTAGATATCTAGTTATTCAGGAGATTGAGGAGCATCTGTCACCGCAGCCTGTGTCACACCAGCCTGCCCAGCACAGGAGTTTGGCCCCTGCCCGGAACTGCCGATGATGATGTCTCTTAATCAGCTCTAATTTCTAATTTCCCTCCAGCCTTTGCAGCGTCATGCTCCTGCCACACAGGTTCTTCTCCTCCTGAGTGATCTCAGAGAAGCCTCTGATGGTGTGTGAGCAACCTGAGGGGAGAGCCTTGCTTGGCAGGGACGTGGAGCAGGGTCAGGGACTCTGCAGGGCGTCACCAGAGGCTGCTGAAGTGACAACGCGGATCCCGTGCCAGCCACAGGCTGGTGTGCTTCGACGGGGGGAGTTGCAGTGCCTTGGAAGTAAAACTCCCAGTGAGTGACATATTTTGCTTCAGCTGCCAGAGCAATAAGTTATTTCAGTGCCAAACCCGAGGTGTAATTACTGCTAATGGTGTCATGTCGACTTGCTGCTTGTACTGCTTGGCAAAAAGGTAGTTTCAGTAAATACAGGAAACTAAAACCAATTAATGATAAAAAGGGACGACTTCTGCAAGTGTGTGCCTGAATGAAGAGAGTGAAGGGATGTGTGTGAACGCTTATTCCAATCAAAATAACAAAATTTCCAGCATTTTCTGATCCTTTCTGGCCATTCCTCATCAGCATTCATAGAAGGAAATCTTGTTTGTGAGAAGTTCGGTCAGAAAAGGAGCATTTGAATATTAATAGGAATTACAAGAAGTGACATGCAAGTGGATGTGCAAAAGCTGGAGGAGAAGCACTCAGGTACCCAGCATGTGATCCTGAGGGATTTGGCACAGTTTTGCAACATCTCCAGTTACAAAAGTGGGTGCAAATGCAGTCTCAGGTGACTGATAAAGCTCTGTGGGCAATAAATAGCTGACATTCAAACTGCATGAACTCTGAGGAAATCTTTAGCTTAGATGTCTTTTGCCTACAACATTTAGTTCATGAATAAATAAATTAATAAATTAATATGTTATTAGGGTAGGCAGTGGGAAAAAAAAAAACACCTCCTGACTCCAAGAGTGTCAGCTTTCACCTTAAACTCTTCAAGCAGAACTTGTGAACTCAGTTTGTGAACAAAACAGAGCCAAATTTATTAGTCCTGTGACTGAACAACTGTGCAGAATTTTATGCTGGGGCCAGGGACTGCTGCATCTGCTGCTTTCATGTAGAAAATGAAGCAAATAAGGCAAAGCAATGACTCTGAATGGAGATATATATATTAATAGGAGTATAAAAATCAACTGGTTAGAATTCTGGATTGTTTTCCTGGCTGGCATGAATACAGATCTCAGGTGGTCTGATGTCACGGTGTTACAACTTCTGTTTCATCTCCCTCCCTCTCCCACAGTCAGTGGGGTGATCATCCCAATGCTGACTGAGCTGCCCTTAGTGCTTGTATTATTAATCTGTGTGTTCTTAATCCTTTTGCCTTGAGTTTCCAACTAAATCTGAATTAAAGATGAATTTTTAGTGAGATCTCTGCTTAAGAACCCTGGGCTGCTCTCAAGTTCTTTCATGTTTTTGCTTAGCACGGAATCACAGAATGGTTTGGGTTGGAAGGGACCTTAAAGATCATCTTGTTCCACCCCCTGTCAAGGGCAGGGACAACATCCACTAGCCCAGGTGGCTCCAAGCCCCGTCCAGCCTGGCCTTGGACACTTCCAGGGATCCAGGGGCAGCCACAGCTTCTCTGGGCAACTTTGTTTGCTTTTTAACAACTGATGCTTGTCCTTGATCTGTTTTCCTTATTCTGAATAATAAAGTATTTCAAAGAAGTGCTGATCCCCATTCCCCAACCTGTGAAAGGACAACAAGTTTAATGAATAGTGTGCAAGTTCATGGGAACATTTGCTTGACTCCAAAAGCTGTGGTTTGTAGGTCCTTTTCTCTGCAGCACCTTGGAAAATAGAAGCAGGACGAGGGACGGCCAAATAAAAAATTTCAGTGGTTTCAATTTTTAAGTGGTTAGACTGCTGCCACCTTTTGGTACAAAATTAGGGAAAGCTTTTGCCACACTGACTTGGGGAAAAAAAACCAACAACCCTTTTCAGTGAAAAGGGACCACCCGCACACAACCTGCTCGGCAAGAACGTCATCCACGGAGCTGCTCCTCCGTCTCCTTTGTGCTCTGCTTCCTTCTCTCAGTTCCCTGGCTGCCTGTTGTTCTCCCCAGCAGGTTTTCCAGCACTGTTTGTCGTGCCTGGATCTGTGATGGATGCGGCCCCGAAGCTCCCCGAGCGTCCCCAGCCTTGGGAAGGGCCGCTCGGACGCTCCCCTGAGGAGCAGCGCTGGTTTCAAGCAAAGCTGAGTTTAGAGCAGCTGAGCAGGCTGGAGAAAATTGCTTGGCATAGAAAAATGACTGGTGGGGAAGTGCAGCTTGTCTTGTGGCGTTGTGGAGCGGGGATGGGAACTGAGCTGGTTTATCAGCCTGTCTGGGGGTCTGGTTGTGCACAATTAAGGCTGAATCGCTGCTTCTTCCTCCGTGCAGGAACAGAGGGAGATGAAAGGACAGTGTATCCTATCTGTGTGTGGTTTTGCTTCCTGCCACTCTCTGTTTAAATGCTTCTGATGAAAGTTTTATGCAGTTTAACCCCTAGGAGAAGGCAGACACTCTACAGGCAAGAGGAAATTCTTTTCAGAGGGTTTTTTTGCGCTGTTGAAACGACACGGGATCAAAATGGAGATCTCACTTTCTTTCAGAGGTAAATTTCTGGGGAAAATACTCTCTAGAAAAATGCTATCTAAAAAGAGCTTCTCAGACTTTGGGATGGGAGGTCAACACTGAAGTATCAGAAGGGATTATAGAATATTAGAAGGGTTTGGGGTTGGAAGGGACCTTAAAGATCATCTCATTCCACCCCCTGCCATGGGCAGGGACACCTTCCACCAGCCCAGGGTGCTCCAAGCCCTGTCCAGCCTGGCCTTGGACACTTCCAGGGATCCAGGGGCAGCCACAGCTTCTCTGGGCAACCTGTGCCAGGGCCTTTCCACCCTCCCAGGGAAGGATTCCTTCTCAATATCCCACCTAACCCTGCCCTCTGGCAGTTTGCAGCCATTCCCCCTTGTCCTGTTCCTCCGTGTAAATAATCTCTTTCCATCTGTCTTGTACTCTCTCCCTGTGTCTAATCCCTCATTACTGGATCAGAGGCAACTCCTTCTTCAGGACATGGCTGATGTCCCCACAAAGCCCCTGTGCAGCACCAGGCAAGGATTCGTGCCAGGGTTGATCCTGCATGGAAAAATGCCCCTGGAGTTGTGCTGGGTCAGTGGCTCTCCCTGGCTGTGGAGGTGCTGGGAGCAGGACCTGCAGGTGGTGCCTAAAGGGTTTTAATAACCATTCTCAGGCTTGGTAATGACAGTAATATTTTATAAAGAGACAAAGCTACCCATTTCCTTACTCTGTAGGCTCCAGCTTGTAACTGAGAGTTAAACAGCACTATAATTCTACTTTACAATACATTCAGGATCTGTTTTTACAACCTTGAGTAGCACTTTCTCACAGGAGTAGGTTCCTTGACTTTAAAGACATCAGTCACATAAACAAAGATTCAGAATCTTGTCTTGCACAGGCAGAATGTAATTATTGGATGGATGCTGTAATTATTATTATTTCTGTCCACGTTATGAAGTTGCTGTGACTGCCTCTACCCCAAGGTAGGAGTAGCCTGGGCTAGTGGAAGGTGTCCCTGACCATGGCAGGGGTGGAATGAGATGATATTTGAGGTCCTTTCCAACCCAAACCATACTGGGATTCTGTGATTTCATAGTGAACAACTGTCATTCAGTGATTTTATAGTGAATAACCGAGAAGAAGCTACAAAGGAAATTTAGTGATATGCAAAATACAAGATGTCAAGATCTGACATTCCTCATTGCTTATAAGAAGACATCTAATAACTCACAAGTGAATGTAAATGTCATATCACTCCTAAAACATCATGCATTCTCTATCAACCAGAATAATGACTGATTATAAATGTTCCAGCGCAGGAAACACCAACAAAACAAAAGGGAAGCATGAAATTAAATTAAGGAAATAAAGCAGAAAATAATAATAAAAATAATGATAATAATGCTACTCTACCTGGCTTTATTAACACTTCTCAGGTGGAAGGGTCTCAGAGCTCTGGGGGCTCCACACAGGTCTGACCTCACCTCCAGAAATGCTCTCACATCACTTTTACAGGTGGCTGCTGGCACAGGGCAGGGTTGTCCTAATTCTTTGTGGACTTGCCATGAGGCAGACCTCAAATTCTGGGGAAAATGAAATGCTCTCTGAAGGTTTCTCTGCAGTTGCAAGCACTGGAAAATGAGTGTTGGCAGCAGCAGCAGCATTTTTAAATCACAGGACTCCGGGAGATGAGTCCTGCAGTACCTCCTGTGGAGTGTCCTAATGGGGGGTGTTCCCTTTCCTTAACATCTCACAGCTTCTCTGCAAGAGTGGAGGGAAAAGGGAACATCCTAATTTCTTCGTTTTTCTTATTTCTGCCTTTGTGTATTTCTGTGGTCGATCTTGTTTAAACATTTTTCTCTCTGCTGTGCCCAAAATGCCCACGGTGTCTTTTTTACCCTTCCTTTTTCTGCCCATTTCTAGTTTCCTCTGGGGATTTGGGTGCAAGATACAGTTGCTGCTGTTATTTGTCTTATTTGGGATTATTTCCTCCAATGCTAAATTGGTGGGGTTTGGCTTGAATACTGAAAATTATTCATCTGCACAATGTCTTAAACACATGTGGAACCTGTGAGGAAAAGGTGGGTTGAAAAATCGTTCCTCACAAGCCCAGAGTGCAGCACACAGTGGGGCTATTCCCTTCCCCACGCTCTTGGTGAGCTGTGCTCCTTTCAAAAAGTGACAAAGCCAAGTGGTACTTGGGAAAACTGTTTCAGAAATCACATAAAGGCAAATTCAGAGACTACACAGAGGCACCATAACCCGTCTCCACCAGCCACGTGGCGGGATTCCGGTGCCAGACTGCAGGCTGCCTTTAAAAACCTTCTCCCTTGCCACACATTTGAGGATGAATATTTCTTTCAGGGCAGGAGAAACTGGGCTAAGCTGGCTTCAGGTGAAGCATTATACACACGTTTCAGCAGTGCTTTGGACTGATCAGATGCTCCTGCAGCCTCGCTCCTCGGGGTCCTTCCTTTGGAACGAGCACTCCTGGGCAGGCAACCTCATAAAAAAAAAGGAACAGAGCGGTTCCCCCACGTCAGCACTTCCTGCAGTGGGGCTCTCACACGTGTTGTGTAATGCAGCTGCCAGACAAACAGTGAGTCAGAGCTTGCAAAGGGCAAAGCTGTCCCCAGGTAGGTTTGCAGCAGCTCCCGGACCCGGTGGCATTTTGGATGCATGTGGTGTGTTTGCTGGGGAGGGGGGACACAGTGAGGGGGGATTGTGCAAGCCTGGCTTGGCCTGAGACTCCTCCCTGGTGTTGAGAAACTCCACAGAGCATAAATCACCCTGGTTCTGGGCTGGCTCCTCCAACAGCATTTGCTTCCAACCCTGCAAGTTCCTTTGAAAGGAGCAATCCACCCCTTCCTTCAGCTCCTTGGGTGCCAGTGTTCGTCCTCCCCGATGCTCTTCTCCCATTTCTGTGCCTGCCACCATCAGAACACATTTCCTTCTGTCCTGCTCTTGCCTTGTGAGGTCACCTCTTCCTTCTTGCCTCTTGCCTTCTTCCAGATCCATGAAACCCACTGTCCTAAACTCCTCCTTCAGGAGAGGAGGCTGCACCTTCACTGCACTCCCCTAACACCAGGTGACTACAATTTCTCACCTCTCCAGGGGACCAGGGACCCTCCCCAGGGCCTGGCTGTGCCAAGTTCCTTGGATTCTCGTCCCAGAGAGACACAGGTGGGAGGGTAGAGGGAAAGTATTGCAAAATTCCTGCTGGCAAGCCAGAATCCAGAGGAGAGGTGCTGAAAGGAAAGGCTTGGAGATCAGAACAGCCAGCAAAAGCCTTGCAAGTGCCCTGTGATCGTGAGAATCTGTATTTTGGAATCCTGACCCGAGTTTTCTGAAAGAAACAATGACTAATTGTGACATGATGTTGTCTGAACACAAAAGCAGGGTGGGAAATCTATTTCCAAGCCTCAGCTGTTGTGTTCTGTGCTCCTGCAAAGCCCGTCCCTCATCACCCAGGGTCTCTGCAGCAGCACTGGCAGCAAGGATTTGTAAATCCATGGAAATCTGTGCCCAGAATGGGGGCTTTTACTGATGATCTCCTGGCAATGGGACAATTTCTGGGAGCTCACGTCCTTGCTCAGGAAACCCACGTGGAGGCTGATTTCATCCCCCATGAAATCCATCTGTAGCATGTCAGAATCACCCCCAAAACGTGTGTTCCTTTATTTTGTGAAGTCAGGGAGGATTTTAACACAGTTTATGGAGAACATTATGATTGTTATTCATTAGTTCCTTCTCTTTTTCCCTCTGCCACGAGACCAGGAGCCCAGTGATTAAATTCAGAGCATCCTGCCTCCAGTCCATTCTTCTCCTCCTTCTATTTTAGTCCCTTCTCAGTTGTTTGCTCGGATTGATCACAGGCAATGGGCACAGTTTGTGTCATCGTTTCACGCAGGGCCTGGTGAGTCACAGCTCTGCTCACAGAACACGTTTTTCCACAGGAACATTTGCAGGGTGGGATTTGCCACCTCTGCCCCCCAAAGTGACCAGCCCCATCCAATGCTGATGCACACAGATGTCTGGGCCCACAGTGCTGAACTCATGGCAAGGGGCATTTTATTTTTCCCCAAGAGCTGGTGCTGATATAAACTCCCAGCACGGATTATGACTTTAATAAACCAACCTCATTTCTCCAGAAGAAGCCCTGCAACAGCATCTTGACCTTGTTCCTTCTCTTTGCCTGGCCTCACACAAGGGAGCATTTTCAGAATTCCCTGTTTATACCTGCTGGTAACACGTTCTGACTAATGAACAAACCTTCTGTGGGAACCCCTGAGCAGACAACAGAAGCAACAACATCAACTGAATCACTGCAAAGGAAACAGTGCACCAAATAAAGTGAATGCACTTTGTTGTTGCCTCATTGAAAATGCTTATTTGCTCCCAGCCAAGTACAGTATCTGCAGATATAAATATTTGATACCTATTTAAAGAGCCTTACGGGAAAAGGGACCAGCCTGCAAATTAACTCTGGGCTGTAAATTCGGGGGCAGAGGTTGCCAGAGCACTCACTGTACACTAATATTTATTGAAGATGATACTTTGCTGTTATAGACAGTGAACTGAGTGACCTGACCTCAATTCCTCATCCTGATGCTGGTCGAGTCCTTTAGAAAGGAACAGAAAATGGTATTGATTATGCAAAATGTTCATAAAGCACGTTTTTATGAGGGAGACCCGGGTGCTCTGAACCAACAGGCTGATGGGATTAGGCTGGGAACTGAAGCCTGAGGAAGGATGGAGGGGTGGGTTGGAGCTGGGATAGCAGCACCGTGGCTCCTGGGAGGGTCACAGCACATCACTGCACAGTCCTTCCAGTGACAGAACAACAGTGCACATCTGCATTATGATTGCTGGAGGGCAATTCAGTGGCCACACCATCAGTTCTGCAAGTTGAAGCTCCTCTGATACTTGTTTGGGTTTTTTTCCCCTTATGTGTCTCATGGCCTTTAATGAGGAGAACACTTTGCTCCCTCTGCTCTGCCCTGGGGACACCCCACCTGCAGCTCTGGGGTCTCCAGCACTGGAAGGACATGGAGCTGTTGGAGCAAGTCTAAAGGAGGCCACGGAGATGCTCCCAGGGCTGGAGCCCCTCTGCTCTGGAGCCAGGCTGGGAGAGCTGGGGGGGTTCACCTGGAGATGAGAAGGATCCAGGGAGACCTGAGAGCCCCTTGCAGGGCCTAAAGGGGCTTCAGGAGAGCTGGAGAGGGACTGGGGACAAGGCATGGAGGGACAGGACAAGGGAGTGGCTTAAAGTTGAAAAAGAGTAGGTTTAGGTTGGATGTTAATCTACTTGTTAGATATTAATCTACCTGTGAGGGTGGGCAGGCCCTGGCACAGGTTGCCCAGAGAAGCTGTGGCTGCCCTGGATCCCTGGGAGTGTCCAAGGCCAGGTTGGACAGGGCTTGGAGTAACCTGGGCTGGTGGGAGGTGTCCCTGCCCATGGCAGGGGGTGGCACTGGATGATCTTTAATGTCCCTTCCAACCCAAACCCTTCTTTGATTCTCTAATTTCATGAAAGGTGAATTTCCCCTGATGCTGAACTGATGCTCTTGAGGCCACAGCACAGGGTGGTAGAAACACTGGAGCTTTTCAGCCCTGGTTTTATTGTGAGCCTCCACACGTTCTGCCCCTACTCACTGGCCCTTAAAATCTCATCCTCTGACACCTCCAGCACTGTCCATCCTGGAGCTGCTGGCAAACTGAGAGGCTGCCCATTGCTGCTGGGAGCCTTTGGACCAGGTGGGAAGAATCCCAGGCTTTACCTGAAAGGAAGCAGGGCTCAGGTTTGTTGGCTTTCTCCTTCTTGATCCTGGAAAATTGTAGCTCTTGTTTGAAAACTCTGGGAGTTGAGGAGAGCAGCACAGGAAGAGCTGTGCTAAAGGTTAGTCTGGAAGTGTTGAGCTTTCTGTGCTTGGATTCCAGCCTGGAACTTGCCTCCTGGCTGCATGGATCATTACCAAAGGGAGGTACATTATGGAGATCTTCACGATTCTGTGGCATAGAAAGATAAGGAAGTTCTGATAAGATTTTTCTCTGCTCTCCAGTGCAGAGGTCTTCTTGCAAAGCTGCTCTCAGGTGGGGGGTATCATCAGATGAAACAAGATTATCATCAAAATAAGAGAGAACATTTCACTTTAAAAAAGAATTTTATAAAGCACCTGGTTAGCTTTGGGAGTAATTCTGGGAAGCAGAATTCCATGCCACAAAACAGAGTGGGTGCAGGCTTTTTCAACAGCACTTACTGAGAGTCTCATGTGATATTTTTGTGATCACAGCAGCCCCAACACCCTCACCTGAGCCTGTGGTTGAGTTCCACACCTGGCAGCTCAGGGGATGTTGAAAAAACTTGAGGTTTTCCAAAAGATAAAGCTTTTATGCTTGGAAAAGCAGGTCTGAAATGGCACATCTGAGAATCCAGACCTGGGATGAGGGAAGGTGAGGGAAGGTCGATGCAGTAAGTTATGGAGGGGGATCTCCAGCACCTTTTTTCCACAGGGGTCCCCTCTGCTTTCCCCTGTGTGCTGGCCTTGGCAGGAGGATCCCAGCCTGCATCCAGCAGGAACCTGCTGGGAGGGATTCTTGGGCTGCTTCTGTCTGCAGGTCTGAGAATGCAGCTTCAATCGGGCCAAAATAGCTTTCATTGTGAAGCCCTTTGAGAGGGGTAAATTGACTTTGATCTCCAGCTGCTAAAAGAAGGGCTTTTGCCTGGATCAGGTGGAAAAAGTTCCCTTAAATAAGCAGGATAAAGAGAAAAACAAAGGTGATGGAGGATAGTAATACTTGTGATATCAAAGAGATACAAACACAATAAATCCTCAAGGCAAGGCCAGGGCAGGGAGAGCTTTCTAAACATTGAGGTGATGGCTCTGGAGTGAGACCAAACCTCAGTGCAAAACCTGAAATGACAATTGCAAAGACAATTACTGTTGATAATTGTTTGAGTAGAAGCTGCATTTCTGGTTTTGCTATGAGACAGTGCTAAAAAATGGCAAAACTTCTTTACCATGGACAGGTGGATTGTCCTTCCCTGGCTCTTTCCCTGGTGGTTGATGTTTGCATCCTCACTGTTCCCACCTGCCTGAGGACAGATGAGCTGCTGCTTTACCTCTTCTTTGCTTTCTTAAGTTCTTTTTCCTCTTTCTTTCCTCTCAGTGCCTGTAAATTGGCCCAGCAAAGTGTGTGTGTGTGTTGGTGTTTTAATGAATTCTCCTGATTGCTGGAAGATAAATGGACCTGAGGCTCCCACAAACAGGCAGCTCAGTGCAAGGAGAATGGAGAGGCCGTGTTGGAGATCCCTGGAGAGAGGGATGGTGTAGAGCAAGACAGGATATGGAAAAAGAGCAAGTTCTTTTCCTGAGCTGCTGGAGATTGTACAGTTTGGATGGGCAATCCTTCAGCAGGAGCTGAAGGTTTTTAAGGACTTCTAGAAGTAGTTCAAGAAGGGGCCTCTGAAGAGCTGTTTCATTTCTCAGCGTGCCTGGATGTAGGCAAAGCCCCACATGTTACCATCATCATCTCTCCAAGGAGACTTAAATGAGATGAGATTCTTGTACCAAATGGAAATGTACACATGGGAAATACTCATCAGACAGTGGTCAGGAGGGAATTTTTGAAGAAATCTGATTGAATCTGGCTTTAATAAAGATTTCTTTCACTTTGGTTTTACCTGACAAAGACTAAAAGTTTCTTTCTTTCCACCTTAGCATGGATTATTTTTTTTTTTTCCAGGAAAATGCTTGTAATTAGCAAGGAAGGTGCTTCATGGTGGGAAATGGTCCCATGTGTAGACTGTAGATCAGCTACAAGGATAAACATATTTTCAGGCTAAGAACATTGTGTTTTAGCTGAGAAGTGCCTGCTTGGTGATCTCACTTAGTAAGTGCTCTACAGCAATTCCTGTGGAACAGCAGTTGAGGCTTGTTTGTGAAAGCCTTGGCTCCTGTTCAGCTCTGCAAATGAGCATGAGGTCAGTCGAGCAAGGCATGTGATTTCTCCCAGCTTGGTGTGCTCACCCCTGCCACAGGTTCACATCCATTTAATTAAGGTGCTTATGTTGCACTGAGGGAAGGGGGGGTTGTGTGTTTGCAGGACAGAGAAAAAAATTGATTAACAATAAGAAAATCGGGTTCTGGAGTCACCAAGAAAGATGGGCTAAATCCCAGGCTTTTCTTGAAGCCTCTGCAGATCAGGATTGGGGATACCCATGAACTGGGATCTTGGCATTAAGGAAGCTAACGAGGCCCTGGAAAGGGCAACACCTGGGGACATGTTAGGGGTGAACTGATTCCAGCTGGGGCACGTGGATCTTACTGGGAAAACTGGAACCCCCCGAGGAGCCCTCAGCTCTCACACAGGTGTGTTGTCTCAGCTCTGCTCGGCGAGGCCCAAGGACATGAGTGAAGATGTGCCTTTGGAGGGGCACACACAACCCAGCCTGTGTGCTGTGCTCCTGGACAGGCAGCTCAGCATTTAAGCTCTGCTTGTAGTAAACCTCGAGCCAATTAAGCCAACATCAGGTTTTTAATTGCCTCGGTTCAGCTGGTGCAGCCCTCGGTGTGCGCGCTCATAAATCAATTTAAAATGCGAGTTGTGGGAAAATTTACATTAAAGCAGCGATTCAGCAGAGCTCCTTTTAAATAAAAACAAGAGGGGACGATTCTCAGTGACCCTTTGTAGGCTCCCTGGGATGTGGCAGCTCCTTCCAGCATGGGCTGTTGTGCTGTGCCCCAAAGCATCCCCTGGTGTCCCACCTTGTTCTAACACACCTCAACCCACGAGAAGGTGGAGATCCCTGACAGTGTGAGCTCTGAGCCAGCTGCACGTTACGTTACCTTTCTGCCCCAAATCCTGGTGCTTTCACCTCCAGTCTCTTGTAAGCCCAGCTTTGATTCGGTGATTTTATATTCCTGAGATTTTTCTGGATGGAAAGGAGGAAAACAAGCCTTTCCCTCTCTGCCACACTCCATTAACTCAAACCTTCCTGCTCAGAGTTTCTCTCCCTGTCTCCTCAGCCCACCCACTCTGCAGACTGTGGGACTTCCCCTGCTTTCTGGGGAGAGAAGCAAGTGCTCCAAAATTCAGAATAAAGCCAGGACTAGTCCTGGGAGGGAGGGAGGGAGGAAAAAGGACTTGTTTGCTCCTTCTCCCACCTGCAGAGAAATGCCAAAAACTGTGTTGGGTGCTCTGAGTGAAAAAGCCTCCCCAAACCCCACACTTCTCACACTTGCTCCAGTTATTGTTTTAATTTGGTTTTCAGGATTTTCTGTTTGTTTGTCTTTATTTTCAGCTGGGAAAAATAAACACAGCCACAACAACTTCTTACATCTCAAAGCTGTGGCTGCAGTGCCACACTGCTCTCACTCTTCCCCTCTGCCCTTGTCCCAGCGCCTGGCACAGCCCTGCTGAGCAAGAGGAGCCTGTGAAAGGCATCCTTGTGCTCACCTCTTGTTCCTATAGCAAGAAGTGTGGGAGAGGAAATTTTATCCTGTAAACCTACGGAAATTCCTTAGGGCAATTTTCTGTGTAGCAGTGCTCAGCAGTGAGGAATTTTAATTAATATCTTACAGCACTGCAGTTTGTTGTTTGTTATTTTACAGGTATTTTATTTGCCAACAGGTTTTTTTTTTTTTTTTTTTTTTGTCTATTAATCCTGGTTACATAAATAATAACTGCAGAAAAGGACATCAAGAGCACAGCAATCTTCCATTCACTGAGGTTTCCAGGGCTGGAATTCCTAGGGCTGTGAAGCAGCTGCAATGCCTCCTTAATTCTTGTGATGCTCAACCGTGGGGATCAGGTAATGATCATTTAATAATGCACTTCTAATACCTGGCTCTGATGATATCAAAATTGCATCCATCTGTTCTGGAGAGCAGGTCCTGGGCTGTGGAGATGACATGTAGATGAGTTTCCATGAATGAGCTGAGCTGTTGGAAGAGCTGCTGTGGGTAAGACACAACCACATGGGTGGTTGGATTAGCACAGTGTGTGTGCATCACCGCTTGGAAATTGCCTGTGGAAGTGATCCCAGGGCAAACCCCCTTGGAACAGCCGTGTTGGAGGGGCCAGGATGGATAAAGGAGGTAAATTCAGCTCCGAGTGTCGGGTGCTTTGACTGGGAGAAGCTGCCTGGAGGATGAGCTGGGTTTTGGAACACACTGAGCATCCTGGAGGTGGGAGACGAGATACTGCAGATTTGTCAGATTTCCTCAAATTGGATTTTGGGTGGGAGCTGGTGAGCAAGGACGACTGGAGGAGGGTGCCAGCCCCATCAGCTGCGTTAGCCAGCGGTAATGGGAAGGGAGAGCTACAACAGAAACCTCAGGTGGAAAAGGGAGAGGATTGACTCATTACTGCCTCCTGACTCGTTTCTAAACTTCTCAGAGGTGTCACTTCATTTTCCAGCCAGCTTTGCCCTTCTGTTTTCAGACACTTGTTCTAAGGTTGGGGCTGTACCTGCACTTAGGGAAGGGGCAGAGCTCCACTCATGTGAGCACAGCCTACATTTGCCAAAACGAGGGTGGAGCTTGACTTGTGCTGGTCCAGAAGGAAAGGAAGAAGAGGCATCTTAAAGAAAATGAGGCCTCTGGATTGCTTGTTGTACACAGAAAAGCGTGTGAGGAGCCTGCAGGTGAAGGGGACACTGTATGCAGAGTTGTAACACTTTATCACAAAGCCATCAAACAACTATCTTTTATATTGATATAATATTTGTACATTTTTTTTTTCTTCCCTTCTCCCCCCTTCCCCTTAATTGGATGTCAGCCCACGTGGCAAGGTTATTCTGTTAGACAAGCTGGGAAATGACAATGACAGCATTATAATTAAGTGCCAGGACATGCAGCCAACACAATTACCATGCTGTTATTACACTGGATGATGTGCTAAGGAAGCTCATAAAAACGCTGTGAAGAATATAAATCATGGGACATGTATACAATTGGGGAAGAAAATGTTTCCCCTTTTGCTAATGCCCAACCAGGGCTAGATAACCCCAATGAAAGAGATGTTTCCTTGCACTGACAGTGTTCTTACTTTCAAATGGCTCTAGTAACAAAGCAGGTTTTTTTTTGTTTTTTTTTTTTTTTTTGCAGCTTCAGGGCAGTGCTTCTTTTTTTCAGCCTCAGGTGTGATGCTGCAAATCTCAGCAATTTTTCAGCTGGTACTTGCCTCTCTCTCTCTGTACCTGCACCATTGCCATGTCTGGCCAAAAGCTTTCAGCTTTCTCTTGGTTCTGTGCAGGCCCTGTCACTGCTGGCAGTGCTGCCCTGTCCTACTGGTTTTCTTGGTTGTCTCCTTGATAAAGTAGTTAAACCAAAGGCTGAATCTTCTCACAAGACCCAGGGAAATCCTGTGAAAAACGCCACTTACGTAAAATGCTGATTAATAGCATTTACCTCCATGTCCTATTTTTAAGCTTTTCTCCTTCAGCTGAATTTGAAATTCGTGCTTGTCAACATCTACCTCGAGCCAAGAAATTTTCTGTTCAAAAGAGAAGCTGATCTGTTAGTCAGGTCCTTGCCCTTTCAGACCTTTGGGCTAGAGCTGAACTTCTCTAAAAAATCAAACTCCCCAAAGCAGGAGCTCTGATGCTTCTGCAGCCAGAGGCTGTTCTGCTGAAGCTTTGCCACATCATTGCTGTTTTGATAATATTTTTGCTTCAAATCATCTTCTCCTCAGAAAGCTGCCACTCTGATATCTTCAGAAAAATGACACCCCCCTCCTTTTTTTTTT
>NW_020956377.1:303000-305638 GCF_003031625.1 Empidonax traillii
CACGCTGGAGCAGGGGGATGCAGGAAGGAGGCTGTGACCCCGGGGCAGGCCCAGGATGGAGCAGGTCCTGGCAGGGACCTGCAGCCCGTGCAGAGGGAAGCCCAGGCTGGAGCAGGTTTTTCCCAGCAGGACTCGTGGCCCCTGTGGGGGACCCACGCCGGGTCAGCTCATCCCTGAAGGACTGACCCCATGGAGGAGGGACCCACGGGACAGCAGGGTGGGAAGAGCTGCTGCCCGAGGGATGGACTCACTGCAGAGGGTCCATCAGGGACCCCACGGGAGCAGGGAAGGATCCAACTCCTCTCCCTGAGCAGTGACAGAAACAACAACTGACTGTAACCCCCATTCCTGTCCCCCTGCACCGCTGGGGGGTAGGAGGGGGAACATGGAAGGAAGGAGGGGTGGGGGGAAGGTGTTTTTAAGACTGTTTTATTTCTCACTCTTTGGCTCTTACTCTGTCAGTAATAAATTAAAGTTCTATCCCCACTTGGAGTCTGTTTGGTCCGTGCAGGTGATCAGTCACTGACCAACTCTTATCTCTATTCAGGAATCCTTAGCTGCTTTTTTTCCCTCTCTCCTCTGTCCACTTGCAGGGGGAGAGTGAGAGAGTGGCATCTGGCCAGGGTTAACCCACTACACTGCCAAGCCTGTGTTGGTGCAAATTTTGAAATATGGAGCTGGTGAATTTGATTTACTGTCCCAGTGGCTGGTAGTTAGTGTGGCTATTTGTAAACACTGTGCTGCCTAATCCCTCCTCCTGGGACTTCCATCAGTTTAATCTCACGCAGACATTGGCAGCTCCTCTTGCTCTGAAGTTCCCTTATGTGTGTTTTGGGAGCAAGAAATGAGCAGGCCCACGGAGACAGAGCAGCTTGTGGGACTCAAGGAATATCCTCAAGGAACATTCCTCAAGGAACATTCCTCAAGGAGTGCCCCAGGGATGCAGTGTGGTCTCTGATAAGGGGTTTCTGGAAGGTATTGGTAGGTCCCTTGGTGATAAAGCCTTTGCCAAAGGCCACTGGTCGGGCCGTGTTGTCTCTGGCTGGGTTTGTCATTCTGTAAATTCCTATCACATTCAGCCTCACATAAGGGAGGCAACTCCAGAGCTGACAGGGTTTTACTATTACTTATTATTATTTTAAACTTACTCTTTTATATAGCAGGCAGGATGAGAGGCTGCTGCCTGACATTGCAGTGGATTCCTTTATTTCATATTTTAAATATAATGATGAGCCTGATGCACTGACTGGCAGCTGCAGGCAGCATCTTACTCATCAGAAGATGGAATTATTTTAGGGGAGTTGCTCATTCAGCACCAATCTCCTGCTGGGACACCCGAGTCTGTAAGGAACAAAATGGATCTGTATGTGCTGGGAAGGATTTGCAGGTGTCTCCTGGAGGTGCAGGGAGGGACAGTCACTCCTGCAGGAGCACCACGGCTGTGAGTGTGTTACCATGGGGTAGCCTTAGAATCCCAGAATATCCTGAGCTGAAGGGACCCCAGGATCATCCAGTCCAAACCCTGGCCCTGCACAGACACCCCAACAATCCCACCTTGTCCCTCAGAGCGTTGTCCAAACCCTCCTGGAGCTCTGGCAGCCTTGGGGCTGTGCCCACTGCCCTGGGGAGCCTGTTCAGTGCCAACCACCCTCTGGGGGAGGAACCTTTTCCTACAAACAGTCATGGCATCTGGAAGTGCTCCTGGGGAACCACTGCCTGTGCCTGTGCTGTGTCTGATGGACCCTCTCAAAGCTTGTCAAAATCAAAGAAACCTGTCCTCACATAGCACTGATGGGATCCCTTCCCAACCTGGAGGAGCTGGGGGTGATAACCTGGAGAAGAGAAGGCTCCAGGGAGACCTGAAAGCCCCTTCCAGGGCCTAAAGGGGCTCCAAGAAAGCTGGAGAGGGACTTGGGATAAGGGATGGAGGGACAGGACAAGGGATGGCTTATTAAAATCCTTTAGGCACCACCTGCAGGTCCTGCTCCCAGCACCTCCACAGCCAGGGAGAGCCACTGACCCAGCACAACTCCAGGGGCATTTTTCCATGCAGGATCAACCCTGGCACGAATCCTTGCCTGGTGCTGCACAGGGGCTTTGTGGGGACATCAGCCATGTCCTGAAGAAGGAGCTGCCTCTGATCCAGTAATGAGGGATTAGACACAGGGAGAGTACAAGAAAGAGGGAGAGAGACTGTTTACAAGTGACAGGACAAGGGGGAATGGCTTCAAACTGCCAGAGGGGAGGGTTAGATGGGATATTGAGAAGGAATCCTTCCCTGGGAGGGTGGGCAGGCCCTGGCACAGGTTGTCCAGAGAAGCTGTGGCTGCCCCTGGATCCCTGGAAGTGTCCAAGGCCAGGTTGGACGGGGCTTGGAGCAACCTGGGCTGGTGGAAGGTGTCCCTGCCCATGGCAGGGGGTGTGACTGGATTGGTTTTAAGGTCCTTTCAACCTAAACCAGTCTGGAATTCTGTGATACAGCCATGGGTTGAGTGGTGTTTTTTGGGTTTTTTTTTGGTGTTTATTTAGTGGTTTTTGTTTGTTTGTTTGTTTGTTTTTATTTCCGTAGTGCCCTCCATATATTAAAGGGAAAGGATGGGACAGAGCAGCCAGGGATTATCTGAGCCCAGAGCTGCAG
>NW_020956377.1:305920-317955 GCF_003031625.1 Empidonax traillii
AGTCTGGAATTCTGTGATACAGCCATGGGTTGAGTGGTGTTTTTTGGGTTTTTTTTTGGTGTTTATTTAGTGGTTTTTGTTTGTTTGTTTGTTTGTTTTTATTTCCGTAGTGCCCTCCATATATTAAAGGGAAAGGATGGGACAGAGCAGCCAGGGATTATCTGAGCCCAGAGCTGCAGCCAGAGGTGTCTCAGGCACACAAACCCTTCCTGCAGCCCCTCCGTGCCCCTGGCTCAGCAGCTGCTGGAACTTTGCTGTCCTGTGGCAGCACAGGATGGGAGGGGGGAGCTGCCAGGCTGAGGCTCTCCTGGGGAAGGGGCTCCCCTGGACCTGCCTTGGGCAGTGCTGCCTTCCCAGGGCTTTGTTGTCTCCTGAAACACAGCTCAGCATCCCTCACAGCTTCCCTCCTGGGCTGGAGCAGCACCAGTCCAGTTCCATTTCTCTCCTGGTTTCACTGAAATCCATCACTTGACCCTAAAGCTGGGAAACGTTGCCCAGCAGTGCTGCTCCCAGGAGACCAAAATATCCCTGGGTCTACAGGACACATTCCAAGGGATTTATGTGAAATACAGCCTTTGGAAGAGTGTCATTGCCCCTGACCATCTCTCTACAGAACTCCTTCTCTTTTAATGTCCCATCCCTTGGAAATGGGATTAAATATGAATTTTCACTTCAGTTTATCTTCTTGACTTTCGAGCTGTCTTTGCTGCATTTTGATTTGATATTTGCAATTTCTAGATTGCTCTTTTTTTTTTTTTTTTATCCTAACTTTTTATGATTTCTGGACACTGAGTGTTGGCAGATGCTATGTGGGATCCTTTCCCTTGGATAGGAGCTCACATATATATATATTTATATATATATATATCCTCAATTAGCCCATGCAGCAAAGCAGAACTGCTGTGCTCAGATGATGCCTTTTGATCTGGGAGCATCAAGGTGCTCAGCTCGCCCTCCTGCCTGCTCTGTGTGCCACACAGCGAAGGAACAAAGTGAGCAGTGATGAAAGCAAGGAAAATCATGGAGTTTTATTCCAAAACAGGCTGTTTGAAAGCCTGCCTTAAACATTTCCTGTCAGATTAAGGGTGGGAAGTATCTGGAGGGAAGTGGCAGGGACTTGGCATATGTGGCAGCTGACCTTATTTTCAGCATGTCACTGCCCCCAGAAACTTTAAGCACGAGAGACGAGGGATTTTGAGAAGAGTTCTGGTGTCCAAGGAGCAGATTCTGCCTTGGAAAGGTTCAGGAGGTTTTCTGCCTTCACATCTCCTGCCATCAGCTGAGTCTGACGGAGTCTGTGTTCCCCTAATTGTCATGTCAACAAATGCAGAATTGACTGTGAGACAGGAGGTGTCAGTGGGATTCAGTGCCTGAGTCTGCCAACCAAAGGGGACTCAGGGTGTCAAACGTCAGAGCTGAGTCGTTTTGGAGAGGAAGAAGCAGCAGAGAATGATGGAAAACTGAACCTCGATGTGGCTCGAGTTTTACATCCACACCCCTGCTCTGGTTCCAGAGCTGAATCAGAAGACCATGGCTGAAATTTGGGCCTTTTTCTTCTCTCTTTCTTTTACCCAAAAAGATCAGAAAAACAGCAGCAAATGTAACTCCCTAACTACACCAATGAGCTGCCAAAGTGAATTTGGGGGAGGGAAAGATCAGCAAAAGCAGCTCCCGTGAAACACAGAGGCTGCCCCGTCCATCCCCTGGGATTCCTGCTGCTCAGGGACAGCAGGGGAGCTCCCAGATTCTGGCCCAGATTGTCCTTCTGTGGACTGGAAGGCAGGGAGATGGTGCATGCTGGACCAAAGAGACCAACTCAGAGCTGTCCTCAAAAGGGAGGGACAGCTGGGATGGCAGGACGGTCTGAATAATTTCTGATGGTATTCAGGAGGCAAATCCATTCCTCACCATCAAAGGGTGCTGCCACAGGACATCTGCTTTGCAGTTGTCTCTTCCATGGCCCAGCACAGGTTGGATTTTCCCCGAGCAGGAGGCAGTTCTGCCCAAGTGGCGTGATCTGACTATTTGCAGGTCTGCCATTTTCCTCCAGTTGAAGATTTGTACCGGGAAATAACAAGTCTGAGCTCAATCAGCTGCGGATTTCGTGTCAGTCACTGGAACTGCTGCCCCACCTTCCTGCTCTCACCCACCCAGTCCCTCCTGCTTGCTTAATCTGTCCCCAGTATGTGCAGCATCAGCCTGGGTGCAACATGTGGTCAGTGGCCACGCAGAACTCCTGCAGAGGTGGCTGGGGGTGGTTGATTAAAATGTGACAGCTCTGTGGTATCAGGGGCACCTGCAAGGCTGGTTCCCTTTGCCTCCCTCATGTTTCTCCTTTCCCTGCAGAGACATTTTGTTTAGAAAATCAGTGAGCAGCAAACACAGCCCAATTTGCCCAGGACCAGGAAATGGATATGTCCCAGAGCCTGCTCTCCAAGAAATGACCTGCTAAAAATAGCTGTGCTGAAGAGCAGGTAAACACCAGCGTTGCAGAACCTGCCTCCTGGTGCAGTAACTGTGGGTTGCTGACCATGGAGACCGAAGTGTTTGTGTGTTTTACCTCTGGGGGAGAGCAGGGAGAGGCAGGACGGTCTTGGCTTCCAAAATTAGGGCTTTAGCTTTTATGTGGATATATGGATAACCCTCTCTGCAGCTGTTCTACCCTCTCTAACAACTTAGTGGGACAAGAAGGGATCTCGGTGATCCCATGGGAGCTCTGGAAGGAGCTCTGATTTGTTTGTGTCAGACTGAGGGGAAGGAGCAGCATTTGTAGGTGTTCCTGTTTCCTTAGTGTAGATAATTCTGGGGTTTGTTGGCATCTGACCAGATTAAGTTGGGCTTTGCTAGAAAATGGGGAGACCTCACTCAAAAACTTGGGCAGTGGGATTTGTTTGGCTTTTTCCTCTTTAGTTCTGCACCTGAAATGGTTCCTGTTGTGTCACCAGAAATAAAGGTTTCTCTAGACTGGAGTTCTTGCGCTTTTAGGGACGGAAACTTCTGCAGCTGTCGCTGAGTGTTCAAAAGAAGCAAATCTGAGACAGATCTTCCTCGATTCTTTTTTCGTGGCTCTGCTCAGCACTTTCTCCTTCATCTCTTGAGAGCAGATGTGCAGAGAGGCGAGGTCAGGAAATGCTGTCCTCGAATCCTTCCCCAGCCAGCGCCTCCCTGTGTTGCTCTCCGTGGGTGATGTGCTGGGGATGTGATGGGACAGATGTCACATCATCACCAGTCCTTGCACTGATCTCCTCTGGAGGAGCTGAGTGTGACCTGAATGTCATTTATGCAACAGAAGAATAACACTCTGATTTCTGGGTATTTTAAGGAGCTTGCAGCATGTCCTGGACTTGTCTGGTGTGCTCTGGGTGCTGAGATAATTCTGACTCCCCCCTTGATGTGTTCCCACTCTGCACTGGCTGCTTTGTGCACTGTTCCTCACTCAGGATGTCTCCTGGCACCCCCATCCCCTCATTTACAGTCCTGGGCAGTCTGTGGAGATGCCTGGATGTCAATAAACTGCCTTGGTGATGGAGCACAGAACTGGCAGCAAATAAACAGAGCTCAGGGAGGCTCTGCAGAGCAAATCACTCACCTCTCTCCTCTGCCAGCCATGAGTCTGGCCTGGGCTTTCAATCCAGCCCTCTCCTAAATGACTTGCAGGCCACCACGGAATGAGAACTGCCTGGAAAGTTAAAAAATGGGCAAGCAGCTACTCTGGACATCCCATTTTAGGTTGCCCTGTTCTTTAAACCAAACAAAGCAATTCTGAAAGCAAATGGTTTTGGATGGAGGTGCACTGAGTACAGTGTAACTAAGAAAAACCTGAAGGGCTGATTTTCTCACTGGTAATTTGCTTAATGGTTGCATCTAAAGGCTGAGGACTATTCTAAGAATGCAACTTTAAAAAGTGACTTGCAAATTAACAGAAGCAACGAAGGAACAGAAGAATTGCCAGGCTGGATCAGACCCTTCTTGCTGAGGTTTATGTTGTGATTTAAAACTAAAATTAAAAGTAGTTTCTTCTTTAGAGCAGAATATAAGAACTTAATGGAAGCAGGTAAGGAAGGACTCGCCCACACGTCATATCTTCCCTATCTTTAACAATTATCCTTTACTTTCAGCCCTGATGAACAAAGATGAATCCCCCTTCCACAGTGCTGCTGGTGGAATTGATACCTCTAAGTACTTCTTCTATTAAAGGAAATGTCAGGATTGCTTTCAAATCTTCAGGTTTCTCCTTTCTTGGTTGTGCTCGAGCTCACTTCGGACAAGATACAGAAACTGAGACTCTGGATGCCCTTTGCATCCTTTAGAATTCCCACCTGGGAATTCCTGGACTGCTCCCTTTGCTGTATGTTATCCAGCAGAACTCCTTAATTTTCCTAGTGTTCTGTAACCCACCCATTCCTTGCTTTAGACCAAAATCTTTGCAATTAAATCTCTCACGTCTCTTTTCGAGCAACGACCCCGTTCATTTCAGTTCTCCTTCAGGAGCATTTCCTACGCCTTTTATTATTATCCTCTGAATTCTGCCCCTGTTTTGAGCCAGGATGACCAGGAGTATTCAATGAGACCTCTGTGTGTCCAAAGACATGGCAGCTTTCTTGATCCAGCTGGATTTGCTGCCTTGGCTCAGCTCTGGGAAAGCTCTGAAGGAGCATGGCAGGAATGTTGTGGGTTCTTGGGTGCATTCCCCGAGGATGTTGGGTCCTGCTGTCCTGCTCCAGGAGGGAAGGAGGCCTCTGAGTCCCCAGAGATGCCTTTGCTGCTATTCTTGCTGTGAGAGTCTGCTCTGGTTCCTTCTGCTGTGCATCTGATTGATTCACCTTATTAAATCATTCCCTGTTTCCTCTTTTCCCTGAGAGGGCTCCTTGCTCTCCTGGGAATACACTTTCCTTCCTGGATTTCATGTAGATGGATTTCTTTCACCATCCCAATCCCATTTCTGCATTGAGCTCTAGTTTCTGTTGATTTTTCAGCTGGGAAATAGCAGGAGAGGAGTGGAAGAAGAGCAGCAGCAGATTCATTTTGAACCCAGAAGTGGAAGAGATGAAGCCTTTAAGCTGTGTTTCATCAGAGTTTTTGAAGTTTGCTGCTCTGAAAGGAGCCTCTGTGAAAGCCAAGAGAGAGTTGCAGCCCTTTGCAGAAGGGTTTGGTGAGTCAGGAGTTTTCCTGTCACTCTGTGCCTTGGAAAGCATCAGGACTTACCTTCAGAGCCGGGTTTTTGGGATGGTTGATCTTGGAAGGGGTGTGTTATACCTTCCTCAGGACCAAGCTTTTACAAGGTGGTTGTAAAAGCCTTTTCTCTCTGCTTTCTGATGTCCCTTTCCCTGACCTACAGCAAGGCCTGTGCTGGCAGTGGCTTGGCTTTGCTCTGCCCTGTTAAAACCTGGGGGACTCTGCCTGTCCTACAGAGAAAACTATTGATTCCACCCTTAGCAAATTTGCAGATACCAACTTGGGAGGGAGTGTTGATCAGCTGGAAGGCAGGAGGGCTCTGCAGAGGGACCTGGACAAGCTGGATCAGTCCCTGGAGGTGTTTAAGGTGAGACTGGATGTGGCATCAGTGCCAAGGTCTGGGTGACAAGGTGGTGTTGCGTCAAAGGTTGGACTTGATGATCTTGGAGGTCTTCTCCAACCTGGCTGATTGTGTGATTCTCTGTGATTCTGTAAAATGGGAGAGCCTGGAGGATTGAGCACTGTTACTCTGCCATGCTCAGCCTCGTGGAGTAGTGGA
This sequence comes from Empidonax traillii, assembly GCF_003031625.1. Lineage (NCBI taxonomy): Eukaryota > Metazoa > Chordata > Aves > Passeriformes > Tyrannidae > Empidonax > Empidonax traillii. The sequence continues at coordinate 311,655 of NW_020956377.1, forward strand.
GTTGGTGTGGGATGTTGGCTGGGGATGGTTCTGGAGGAGCACGATGTTCCCTGGTTGCAGAGTCCCTGTGTGAGGCACGAGCAAGGCTGCAGGGAACTGGAAGGTAGACTTGGGAATTCCACTTTTTTTTTGGAACCATTTCCGTAAGTAAAAGCTACCCACCCATTCTCTGGGTGCCCACAAGCACTTCTCTGTCCTGCTGTGCCCTCAGTGGCTCTGGTGGTTACCTCTCCAAGGGAGGAGTGGGAAAGAGTGAGGACAAGGCCAGGCTGGACAGGGCTTGGAACAACCTGGTCTAGTGGAAGGTGTCCCTGCTCAAGGCAGGAGGTGGAACAAGATGAGCTTTAAAATCCTTTCCAAACCAAACCATTCTGTGATTTGCTATTTCTAAGCATTAAACTCCTCTGAAAACCCTCCCCAGCCACTCCTTTGTCTGCATTTCTGCTGAGATCCTGGAATTTTAACCTCACAGCCCAAATCTGGAGAATTTTAGATGGAGACAAGCAGAATGAATCCTTCCCTTTCCTTCCTGACAGCCCACATTTCAAACTGGAGCAGACACAGTGCTTTTGTTCTGCCACTGCCTGTCAAACCTAAGAACGCTTTTTTGAACCACTTTAGGAAAAAAAAATCAAAATGTTTAACGGGAGAAGCTCGAAACACAACATCAACCCATCCACCTCCCTTTGCTTTTTCTTCAGGACCAGTTGCTGCTGCAGTGCAAGCCCATCTAGGTCTGATTATTTTAAACCAGCATGTTTGGTGAGAATATTATTTCTTCCCAAATATTTCCCTTTTTTTTTTTTTTTTTTTTCCCTTTGCTTGCTTCTCTTGGTGATGAGCTCACACTGACATGCATTGCAGGCTATTGATTCTTCACTGAGATGCTTTATTAGGACGATTTACTCACTGTGAAGGAAATCTAAGAACTTTTAAAGAGATCTGGTGGTGACACCACGCAGTCCTTGGGGTGCTGCACCTCCAAACGAGTTCTCCTCAGCAGTTTTCCGTGTTTATCACCTCATCTACCTCTTGGTACCTCTTAGCCAAAAAAACTTGAGATGTTAAAGTAAAACTTGTAATATACCATTGGACTGGAGAAATGAGACAGAGATACACCCTCATTTCTGGGCCTGCCAGGAATGGATTTGGCACAAGCTGGGAACTCCTGAGGCTTCTTTGGTTTCATCTTTTTTCTTCTGCAAAAGAGGCAGGTCCAAGGCTGCCTCACTGTTTGTTTGAGAGTCTAAACATAAACAACATGAAGTGCTCAACCCTCTAGTTTAATAACTGAGATATGTTTGCATCTTGTAAACAAGATTTAATATTCATTAAAAAAAAAATACAAATCTCTTTAGTGCCGATCTCACACTTCATTAAAGTATCAAGTCCTGTCCTGTTTCCTAAGTTCAAAGCCTTGGACATCCTGAGCCTGAGACTCCCACAGAGCTGCTGGAATTTGGGGCAGGACATTCCCCTCCTGAGATCAACACTTATTATTTCACTGTTTATTTTTTTAACCTGTTCCTGTGTTGGAAAGCAGCGAAGACAAGTGTTTTCTCTCCATTTCACAGCTCCCTTGGGACTCTGATTAACCTGCTGCTCATTCCTTTTCTGAGGTAAATTCATGACTTTGTTCTCTTTGCGTAGGAGGAGGAAAAAAAAATCCTCCCCATCCCTGCTCTGGGAATCTCTGGCAGGCTGGTGGGAGCTGTTCTGTGGGGCTGGGAGGGAACAAGGCAGGTCCTGACAGGGGGAAGGTGCTGGTTTGCATTGGAATGTTGCACTGCTGCCCATTCCATCCACTGAATTCCTGTGGCCAAAGAGCCAAAAAAATAAGATGTTGAAGTAAAACTTGTAAAATACCGTTGGGCTGTGGAATTCACACATATTTACACCATCAAATGATTGGTTTTAAAGCTGCCTCTCAAAATATGACTCTCCCCTGGGCAGCCCCATCCAGATTAAAGCATTGACATCCCCTGAGCTCCTCTGAGCAGGGGGGGAAATCCACACTGTGGATTTATCTTTCTCAAATCAGGATTGAAGCCCTGTCCAGGATTGAAGCAGGGCTGGGGTTCTGCCCCATTTGTGTGGTTCAAACCTCAACACACTCTGCCCGAATTTGTGCCCTCTCTCAAGTGCTCCTGCTGATCTCTCGTGTCCCCCACCCAAGGCAGAGCGGTGGGGGGAGATGCCACCACACTCTGCAGATGTCTGGGCTTTCTGCTTTGTTAGTCTGTTAAATTTACACCCATTATTATAGCATGCAAATTCCTCAGCCAAGAGGAGAAGGAATTGCACATTTCTTTTCTTTTTCGTAATCATCTTTGCTAGTCATAGGGCAGCTGGAATAATGTGTTCTCTTTTCAAATGAAAACAAAGGCATAAAAATAGATCTTCAGAGCCCAGAACAGTGGCAAGATCTTTAAATAAATCCCCTCAGAATACTCCATTTTCAAATTTGTTGCTTCAAATCGATTCACCACCCTGCCTTCTCTCCAAAAGATGTTTTTATCTGATCCAAAACTAAAGGACAGTTAGTCAGAAAAGGTTTAGTGATGCTTTTCTAATAAGTGACTTACACCTTGGCCAAAATCAAGTGTCTATGTGTGCACAGGCACCTTCACTTTTCTTTGCAGTTTCCACTGCTGTAGTTGTCTTCATTCCTGGCCACTGCTGTTAAATTGCTGCTGCATTTCCCTGCAGAAAAGGCTGCACTTTGTTGATATATGAAGTGATTCCAAATAATCCATTGTCCACAGCAGCAGCTATTTTTCTTTAGGGAAAACCCCTTAGCTGGAATGTGCAGCTTAACAAACAAATAAAAACAGTGCCAGACTCACTTGTGGGTGAAAGAGAGGGGAAATCTCAGGACTTAATTGGTGTCATGAAATGAATATATTGCCTGGGCAATGTCCATCACCTCACTGTCTCACGGTGCGGGTGAGGGTCACCGGAGCAGGCAGAAATGCCTGCTGCCCACTTCAGCCTGGTTATCCTCATGGCTGGCACAGAGGAAGGCAAATATCCTTGGGATGCAGCCTTTGGGATGGCAAATCCATCAGGGAGCTCACAGCCTGAAAAAGCTGGTGCCTGAGCTGCACAAAGATGCATCCTTGGGTCACCATTAAGCCCCCCTGGTGACCCAAATGTCCGTCTCAATCCCAGAAAATGAGCTCCTTTCCCCTTTCTCCGTGGCTAATGGATTCCCATGGACATGTCAGAGCCTGGCCAGTGGTGATGCCAAGCCTTCTCTGTAATTCTTCTCTGCTCAAGGAAAATCCTGGATGTGGGCAATAGAACAGGTCAGGGAACTAAGAGCACTGCCAGGTTGGCAGCTCGGATTTCACACTCCAGCAGATTGTTGTTGCCATTCCAGCACCTCCAGCATCGGGCTGGCTCCAGCAGGAATGCTGGAGCTTGGCAAATCCACCCCTGGGCTTCTGGCTTTTCTGCAGACTCACTCTGTGAATTTTGGCAACTTGTTTAATTTCCCTGAGCGCCGTCCAAAACCTGGGGAAGTCAAGGAGAGCCTTTCCTGGAGCTTAAATATGCTTTAAACAGGCTCTTTATGTCTCTGTTTCTACTCTATAAAGTGGGAAATGTGCTGTCTCTCATATACTGGTTGTAAACTCTGCGTGACAGGGTTTGTTCCTGACTGGGAGCGCAACAGAGCCCTGATTTGGGTTTGGCACTCTGTAATTTGAAGGTGAATGTAAACCACGAGCACCCCACAGATACAGGAACTCAGCTGGGTGACGAGAACCGTCCTTCCAAATGTGATGCTGCTCATGTGTGGGAATAAGTAAAGCTGATTCCCACTGTCTGGGAAAACAAGTCAGGCAAAATTAAAAACAACAGGGAAAAAGGAGCCAGGCACTCGTGTTCTTTATGGCTGTGGTTGGGCTCCTGCTCACAGACTCTGCCAAACCCCCAGCAATGATCATGCTCGTGCAAACATTTCCCTTTTCCAGCTTTCTGTATATTTTGTGGAAATAGAAGTGCTAACAGGGCCCTCTTCACGTTCCCCAAGCCCTGATCTGTGCTACTTGTCTGAAGAGCTCAGTCCCCAGGGATTTTGGTTGATGGTGTCTGGGCTGTGCTCCAAGGGGTGGGAAAGGTTCAAGCCCCTGCCCAGCCAAACCAGCAGATCATGTGTCCTGAACTGGAGGGCTTGGGTGGCTCATAATGACCCACTGCAAAAATAGAACGGTCCCAAGAGGGTCAGAGTTAGTCTGGGGGTTGCACTGTAAGGGAAGAACAATGGGATTAGTGTAGGATCATAGAATCCCAGAATGGTTTGGGTTGGAAGGCACCTTAAACATCATCTTATTCCACCCCCTGCCATGGGCAGGGACACCTTCCACCAGCCCAGGGTGCTCCAAGCCCCGTCCAACCTGGCCTTGGACACTTCCAGGGATCCAGGGGCAGCCACAGCTTCTCTGGGCAACCTGTGCCAGGGCCTGCCCACCCTCACAGGGAAGGATTTCTTCCTAACGTCTGATCCAAATCTCTCCTCTTTTGGTTTAAAACTGTTCCCCCTTGTCCCATCACTCTCTGCCCCTACACAAAGTTGCTCTCCCTCCATTTTTAAGTCCCCCTTCAGGTACTGGAAGGCCTCAAAGAGATCTCCCCAGAGCCTCCTCCTCTTCTCCATGAAAATTAGCATGACTGAAGCAGAAAGCAGGATTCCTGAAGGTACCTCCTGGTCTGTAAAAGGCTTTTTCCTCCTCAGGAGCTCAGCTCAGCATCCTTCAAGTCACAACTGGTTCCTTTTCCACTCCACAGCACTTCCCATCAGGTCACGACAAGGCTGGGGCTGTTTGCACCTCTGCCTGGAACTGGGCAGGAACTCTTGTCTTCTCCACAGTCAAAACATCTCCTCACACCTCCTGCACAGCCTGCTGAGCTGAACCCAGAGCTCTGGCTGTGCATTCCTGCACGGAAATGTCAGCCAAGTGATCCTCATTCCCAGCAAGCCGCAGGGCTGGGGACATCAGCTGCAAGCCAAGTGTGTCCCAATTCACGTCTCCTCCCTACATAAACTGTCCCCATGGCCTAAGGAGACAGTTCCACTGGCCACTCTGCTCCCAGGGGGAGGCTGCAGCTGGAGCTGAGCTGGTGCTGGTGCCCCAGGCTGGTGGGATGGACTTTCATATGGATTTGGGGCCAGATGCTGGAAATAGTGGTGTTGTCTGGGATAGAGTGGGAAGACAGGAGTAGCTCTGGGATGTATTTAGGGTGGTTTTGGTTACTCTGGGTGGTAGATTTCGGGTTCTTTAGTGGCCAAGGAGAGTGTGGGACTGGAGCAGGGTGTAGCTTAGGGCTCTGGAGTCTTCAGTCTCTGAGATGGAGGATCAGGGAGGGGCTGGGATGGACAGACTTGGGGAGTTAAATGTTGTGGGCAGCACAAGACCAGGTTTTGGGGGGGCTTTGCCCAACCTGCTCTAGTGGGTGGCATCCCTCTCTGTGGCAGAGGGGTAAGATGATCTCTAAGGTCCCTTCCAACTCAGAGCACACTGTGATCCATCAAAGGAAGGACACCAAGGGACTCTGCGGTCTCAGTGTTGAACCAGGACTCAGCCAGGAGGCAAGGGCTGCTTTCCCTGAGCTCTGTGCCTCTGTTTTCCTTCTGAAATTCAGGCAGCTCTGGGCATTCTGGGCTCCAGGTGTTGTGCCTGAGCAGGAACAGACTCTGCAATGGTGAGAGAGACACAGAAAGGATAGGAAGCCCTGTGGTCTCCTGCCTTTAACCACAGGAGTCCTCAGGTCCCCACGTGGCTGAGCCAAGAACAGGCAGGTTTCTCTCATCTCCCAGGGCACTGCTGCAGCAATTTTTGGCTCCCATGGGCTTTGCTCATTTAAAAAGTGCCCATGGAAACACTTCTCATGGCAAGTCCTTCTGGCATATTTTAGTGGAGAAGGAGTGAGTGTATTTAGTGTAAGTGGTGCTCCAGAAATCTGTTCCCTGCTTGGTGGGTAATTGTTGTATTTCCTCTCTACACTGGGATGTAAAGAGAGGAAATAATAAAGTCTCATTGTGAGCCCTTCATCACACAGTGAAAGACAAGTCCACACCCACAGCATTCAGCATAATTTTGGACTCTCCAGTGGAGATTATAATTCAGGTGGCTTTTGCTCTTGCAACTCTGTTCCTGAGGTCAAACCTAAGGTTGTGCAACTTTCAGTGGCTCCTGAAAAAACGTAGATTTAGGATTCTTTTTGCTCATTGGCAATTTTTATTCCTTCAGCGCTGCCCTAAGTTTCATTAACCTGGAGTTAAACAGAGGTTATGCTG
>NW_020956377.1:319048-321399 GCF_003031625.1 Empidonax traillii
ATAATTCAGGTGGCTTTTGCTCTTGCAACTCTGTTCCTGAGGTCAAACCTAAGGTTGTGCAACTTTCAGTGGCTCCTGAAAAAACGTAGATTTAGGATTCTTTTTGCTCATTGGCAATTTTTATTCCTTCAGCGCTGCCCTAAGTTTCATTAACCTGGAGTTAAACAGAGGTTATGCTGTTGGATGAGCCTAATAAAATGTGCTGCCTTGGCCAAGGAACATATTTCTTTCCTGGTGCTTCAAGAGGTCTATAAAGTGGGATTAAATGATGTCTAAGCTTAGCTCTTCTGCAGGGTTTTGCCCAGAGCAGAATCCAAACCTCGCTGGGACCTTTTCTTTAACACTCCACTGTCACAGCAAGGTGCAGAACCACCAGACATAGCAACTCCGCTTATTTTAAGGCAGCAACAGCTGAGGTGCCAGTAGTCCTGCTTGTAACGTGATGCTCACGTAAGTACCAGCCCGATTCACTCCGAGGGCTGGGGAATGTGTCGGGGTGTGCTCAGGGAGCAGCTGGCAGGGCTGGGAAATGCAGAGCCAGCACCGAGCTGGGCTGAGCTGGGGGCTTGGGAAGGCACGAGCTGTGCAAGAGTTTGTTAAAGGGAAACGGCTGCAGGCAAGAGACGGGGAAAAGGGAGAAAGAAGGAAAGAAAGGGGGAAAAAAAGAGAAAGGAAAGTGAGGCAGTGAGAGAGGCAGCACTGAGCTTTGCCTCTGTGAGCAGTGACAGCACCCAGGGAATGGCTGGAGCTGTGTCAGGGCAGGCTCAGGGTGGATCTCAGGGAAAGGTTCTTCCCCCAGAGGGTGGCTGGCACTGAACAGGCTCCCCAGGGCAGTGGGCACGGCCCCAAGGCTGCCAGAGCTGCAGGAGGGTTTGGACAACGCTCTGAGGGACAGGGTGGGATTGTTGAAGTGTCTGTGCAGGGTCAGAAGTTGGACTGGTTCCAGCTCAGGACATTCTGGGACCTTTTGTCCAATGCAGTGGATAATCCAGGCTGTTCAGTGCAGAGGCTGCGCTGGTTTGGTGGCACAGCAGCAAGATAAATCCTCCCTTTTTATTGTGATGTTTTGGCCACGAAGTGTTTCAGCTTCCTTGGGATTTACTGGGAGGAAAATGTTCCCCTTGGACTGAGCCTGTCCCTGATGTGCTGCGTGGCCAAGTCTCAGCTCTGGATCAACACTCTGGAGCCCACCTTGGAGGGGACACAGTCATGGAAAGGAATTGCTCATGTCCCAGTCAGGGCAATAGACTTTTCCAGGGAACTTGAGCACAGTGGTTGAGTGGCCATGAAAAATCCCTGTGTGAGCTGCCAGACATGGCAACAGGCTGAAATTTGGGATTGGAGAGGCTGGGGATTAACACCAGGGGTTCAGGCTCATGCAGCCAGAAAACTTCAGCAAGACTTTCTCTTGGAAGAAAAGAGAGTGGTTGTCATTGAGACTGGAAAAGCAGGGCTTGTTGCTGTGGTGTTATTTTAATACAGATTGTGTAACTTTCCCTTGTTCTGAACTCCCCACACCTTCCTGGCTGGTAATAGGAACCCTGCCACAGCACAAGCCCAGAAGCAAGAAGCTCTGGAAACTTCCCAGGAAGGCTGCTGAATCAAAGATGTGCAGTTTAATATAGAGACAAAGTCTGAACAGGGAGCAAAGCAGCAAGGTCTTGGATGCAGAGTCCACATGAAGTCCCAGTATTTCTTCCAGAGCCTCCTCTCCCTCAGAAGAGGCAGCTCAGTAAGGATTTCCTAAATTGGCAAAGAAATTTCTTAAATGGCAAAGAGAGGAGCCGTGAAGTGATTCCCATAGGAATGATTTGCTGTTCAGTCAAGGACTCTAGCTGATCAGGACAAGTCCCCATGGTGCTGTTCATTGGAGACAGTCCATGCCCAGTGAGGGAACAGCCAAATGCTCTGTCCCATGGGAAAGGGAGTTTCCAGTGGAGACCTGCTTCACCAAACACAGAATCACACCCAGAATCACACAATCAACCAGGTTGGAAAAGACCTCCGAGATCATCAAGTCCAATCTTTGACCCAACACCACCTTGTCACCCAAACCATGGCACTGATGCCACATCCAGTCTCACTTTAAACACCTCCAGGGATGGTGAATCCACCCCCTCCCTGGGCAGCCCATTCCAATGGCTGATCTCTTTCTGTAAAGGATTTCTTCCCAATATCCAACCTAAACCTCCCCTGGCACAGCTTAGACCGAGCCCTCTTGTCCTACTGCTGGTTCCTGGGAGAAGAGACCAAACCCCCCCTGCTCCCCCCTCCTGTCAGGGGGTTGCAGAGAGTGCTGAGGTCTCCCCTGAGCCTCCTCCTCTCCAGGCTCAACAACCCCAGCTCCCTCA
>NW_020956378.1:0-7949 GCF_003031625.1 Empidonax traillii
GCAAGAGAGCAATTCTTTCATTTGTCTCACCTAGGGAGATAGGTCCCTCTGGGGACCCAATCATTTTCTTAATTAGGTGAGCAGACAGCAGCCCTAAAACATTTCCCAATTACATCAACAAAGATTTGGCTGTCAAGGAGTGAGACTAAAGAGAAACATTAAAACTAAATAGTTCTTGTTAGAGGCCTCCTTTATAACATTGTGCTGAGAATGAGGCACAAGTGTTGAACAACACAAGGTGATTCATGAAGCATGAAGAGCACATTTCAGTTATCACTACATACTAAATTTCTTGACTGAACTAGAGGTAGTTAAGTCTGGCTTTTATTACTGATGACAAACAAAGAGTCATACCAGTAATGATCACTTATGAACATTGTCAAACAATCACAGAATCAGCTGAGTTGGAAGCCACCCACAAGGATCAAGTCCAACCCTTATCCCTGCACAGGACCATCCCCGAGAGTCACACAACATGCCTGAGTATCATCCAAATACTTCTTGAACTCTGTCAGGCTTGGTGCTAGGACCACTTCCCTGGTGTTACACGTCAGATTCTTAAGCCACAAGCTATCTGGAGCAATTACATTTATTTAAGACAGTTTTTGAAAAGCCTTTTGTTTCATTATAACATCGAGTCAGTGTCCAGATAAAATGCTACTATGCTTTCTCTAAGAGAATTTCTTTTACTTTAGCGAGAAAAATAAGACATTTTGGCAAAAGGAGTAAAATGCAACTCCTGCATTTACAGGAGTAAAATGCAACAAAACTTTTTAACTAAAACAGCACAAAAATTCAGCTCACAGAAAACACCCACTACAATCAATCAATACACCAGCTTTTGTAAAACACAATTCATTGGTTTTAAGTTACCCACAAGAAAAGGCAAAGAGTAAAAGAGGACAACAAATTAAAATAGCAAAGACAGAAGGAAAAGAGAAAGGAGAGAGAAAAGATGGTTACTTACAAGACTCAATGGTTCTCACAGTGCAGACTGCAGGAGAGGAGGAAAAGAGAGCTCGTGTCGAGTCTCATGTATTTATACAATTCGGTTTTGCCTCCCAGGTGGGATATCCAGTCATTATCCACTCAGTGCCTTCCAGATTGGAGTCAGGTGTGCTGTAGCCACTCCCAGGCTCCAAGGGTGTGGTGTGGGTGAGCTACCAGGTGGGTGTGCCTTGGCTGACAGCCCAGCTGCAGGTCCTTCAGCGATGCCGTGTGTTCTGCGTGGGCTCAGCTGTGTTGGCTGCAGCCCTTCCCGCTCTCCGTGTGCCCTCAGGGCCCCACTGGCTGCAGGCCATGAGCTCTCAGCAGGCCTTACCATGTACCTGCAGCCCTTCCCCACACACACATACCCTCACGGTGAGTTGGTTCTGACCCATATCCATACACAATTCAGTGAGATTCAAATCCAGTATCTCACACCTGAGGAGCCTGTTGGAGAGCCCAACCACCCTCCAGGGGAAGAACCTTTTTGATCATGTCCAACCTAAATCTCCCTGACGCAACTTCGGGAAGTCCTTCGGGTTTCATCACTGGTCATCACAGGGAAGAGATCAGTTCCTGCTCCTCCTCTTCCCCTCATGAAGAAGCTGCAACTGCAGAGAGCTCTCCCCTCAGTCTCCTCCCGGCTGAACACACCGAGTGCCCTCAGCCGCTCCTCACACGGCTTCCCCTCAAGACCCTCCGCCATCTTTGTTGCCCTCCTCTGGATGCTCTCTCAGAGCGTCAAATCTTTCTCATGTTGTGGTGTCCAAAACTGCACACAAAACCCAATGGGAAGCTGCCCCAATGCAGAGCAAACCAGAACAATCACCTCCCTTGACCGGCTGGCGAAGCTTTGCCTGATGGGCCATAGGACACAGTTGGCCCTCCTGGCCGCCAGGTTATTTTAGCCTTGAATGTGATCAATTCTGGGTATCCTCCCTTCCTTTCTAACCAATTATTTTATAAAGATCTAGAGTGATTCTGCTTTACCCTTTATCAGTTGCAGCCCCTACACTCTTTCATCCACAGAAACCTCGTCTTCTTCACTCTTTTTACTCCCTTCCTCATTCAGAGGAAATATTTTGCAAGTCTGTGTACCTCACGTATACCAGCATTCAAAGCTGATGCATGAAGATAAGTGTTTTTTCCAGCACTTGTCTAATCACGGTCTGAGATTCTATCACTTTTCTGCTTGAATTAAACTATAAGAAAGAGTTGAAGAACACTAAATTAGGATAGCTACCCAGTGGTAGTGAAGCTCTTTATCCAAGCTATTTTCCTCACAGAGGAAGTCGTAGTTTAAATAAAAAAAAAAAAAAAAAGAAATTAAAAGATGAGTAGGTTTCTACATGGAGTACCAACTTTAAGGTTCTTGCCAATAAGCTGAGCCATTCCATCAATTTTGAAGGCTAAGCAAGCAGGGATTATAGGTTAGGAATGGGTTTTTTGCTTATTGTAGAATATTTCCAGTCACTGTATCAAGGCATTTCCCACATCTTTACAACAACAAATCGATGCTGCTTTGTTGCATTTGCCTACCAGTCATCAGAAATACAATGCCGCGTTTTCAAAAGTTAAATTTTTGGATGCCCTTTAAGGCTTAAACTATTTCTGAGATCTTAACTCAAAGCCTATCCAGGCATCACAGTTACTCCTGGTTTTATTTCCATATTCTATTGACTTCAGCTAGTTCAAATTTCTTACTCTATGAAGTGCTTTGCACAATAACAAGAAGGACTAACACCCTGTACTTGAAAGCTATCAAAATGCAGGACTGGCATCCAACCTGCATCGCTGCTGATGCCATTGAGCATTGAGCATTACCCCTCTTCTGCCATGCTCCCTAAGCTGCAGGCCCCAGTTGGCAGCAAAGGATTCCCCCCATTCAGAGTCACAAAGTACCTGACACAAGCAAATTGACCTTTGTTTTTAAAAAAGCTGAGGTCAGCCTTTCAAAAAATACAAGATGGGTTCAGACATCATTACCAGTTTCTTCTCACTCCATGGATTACAAATCAGCACAGGTTTTCTAGTGCATACCGACATATTTAGTGTGATCATTAATGTCTTCGAAGGCAAGAAACCACATTGAAGGAAGTCACCTGGTCATTTTTTTCACAAAAAAACATTTTCCTTCTGATATTTCCCCCGAGTTTGCCTTTGTTAAGACTTTAGAGACTCTAAGACCAACAGTAACAATGCAATATTTTTTGGCATTTATTAACTTCTATTAAAAATAAAAAAGTGCAACCCCCCAAAAATAATTATCTGAGAGAAACATCATTTATATCCTGCCTTAATTCAAGTTTTTTACAAGCCCTGGAAAGGCACCATCAGCTACTTCAGCAGAGAGATGGTCAAGGAAAAAGACTGAAGACAAGATCAATTACCAGCTATCTTAAATCCTAAAGAGGGAAAAAACCCATCCTGAAGGGACTAATAAAAATGTAAGGCTCATGAGAAGTAACTGGCAGCCAAAAGACATAGTTCGTAGTCAATTATACAACTTAAAACATGATTGAAGCATTCACAATAATAGGTTACAATTCAGTAATCAGGTATTTTGTTTGAATCAGCTGATCTCAGAGATGCAGTACAACAGAGGGCTAGTGTTCCAGAACTGCAGCCGACATAGTCAAAAGTCAGAACAATGCATCTCTAAACCCATCAGCTTCTGAAACACAAGGAGGCTGTATGCAAAAGTCTGAAATAGCAGTAAAAATCATTCAGTAGTTACAGCTTCACAGAAGCCCTCTAAAGGTGTAAAGCCACAAAAAATGAGTGACAGGTTCAGCTAATTAATTTAGAAGGGGCTAAATGCAGAATTTTTGCATTACTGAAAATCACTGAGTTTTTATAGTAGGCTTGTTTCTAAAAGAAATGAGGAGCCTTTCAAGACTATTACAACCTGTTCAGATATAAGTAGCAGTTCCTTTTCACTCCATTTCTACTGCTTTTCAATTTCTGAGACTGTAATATCATACACATTTAAAGCAATCTTCTGTAGTCTTCCAATCTTCTCCTGAGATACTGGACCAATTTTCAAAAAGTTTTTTTTGATAGTAGCCCTATTTCTTGTGTCAGAAACCCACACCCATGCTGTACATTTCACCAAGGATTTTAAAATCTATTATACCTTGTCTGTTATCTCCTTCCAGCATGGAGAAAGTCTTTCTTGCATAGAAGACTTTCAACATTTTGTGTCATTCCTTGGTTAGTGACTCATTCTGTGAAAATTAACATGACTTCTAAAGAAATTCTGTTTCTGTGACAATCAGAGGTATAGCACTTGGGTTTTGTATAAGTATTAGTTATCTTTTCCCAAGTGTGCAATACATAGTTCCATAGTAGGCAGGGCAGTTTGAACACCACTTATCATCTGAGACAGTAGTAGGAAGCAGTACTGAATATTTTTCCACTGACTACACTGTTGAAAATACGAACACAGAGCACTACCCATTCAGTAATTAAAAACTGAGTTTTTGTTTGTTTGGGATATTTTGTTCATCCTGTACCACCAGCAGAGATCAATAATGAGCCTGGTTAATAATTTGCTGCTATTACATCCTCAGCTTTTCCCTTTAAAGGCTCTCCTAAGATTCTGAAACCATTTTCAACAAGTCCTGTTTCCCTGCAGAGGGACACGTGCCTCAAGACTTATGAGCAAAACTGACTTCACAAATTATGAAAAAACAATCAGGCCATTGTGTTATTGTACTCCTCATCTGACAACTTGGAAGTTTTACGTCTTAAATAAAAATTAATTTAATATTTACACTATTTCTTAAAACAGGGAGAAATCATGTAGAGTAGAGGGTGGGTAAAAGGAGGCAGCAAAACGGACAACACTGTGGGATATAGCCCTACAGGTCTGTAAATTATGCTGGGAATAAATCAATGTTGTATATTGATGCCAAAAAAAAACCCTATCTCCACCAACCATGTGGAGTAGAAATACTTCACTCTCAAACTCTACCTGGTTGAATAATTCAGAACTGAAGTAGCTTCAAACTGGATTTTACTGGCTGTTATACACTCATTTTATAACAATAGTAAACCTCCTGTTATCAGTCAAAACATCTGTCTTCAGGTCATATTTCATGCATACTTATGATATTACTGCTGAAGATATCTTTCAATTAATTTTCTCATGTCCTCAGACTACAGACCTATTATTACAGATTTTCACTAGCACATATTTCAGCAAATACTTTGACTCTACCTATACTTTTTTCACACTTCCAAAAACCACTAAGGAGCAGTTAGCAGAATTTAGCAGTCCTTGCCACAACTAAAAAGCCTTCAATGGTGTCAAATGAAACCTGTAAGGATGCATCAAAATAAAAATCAAACTAATAAATTACTTGATTCTACTAGTGAGGGTTCCTACACCTGCTGACTTACAGGGCCTCCTGAAAACAGCAAGAAGACACTCTCAGAAGCTAGTAAATATGAGGCTTTACAATTTACCAGAGCATATCATAGCCTTGGAAGAAATGCCTAATTCTCAGACTCTAGCCATATTTCAAGAGCAAAGAAGCTAATAATAAGTTCTCATATAAAAAAAATCCTCACACAGGATTTTTTTTCCCATTCATTTCCTTTGCAATTGCACCAGTTTCATTATCTGTCAAAGCAAGCCCCAATAGCTATACAGGCAAAGACATATAAGCAATGGCTGTTATATAAAAGTGAAATCTAACACCAATGCTTTTTATCCTCCTGTATAAAGTATTAGTTTCTAATTAAAAAAAAAAAAAAAAAAAAAACACACCACAAACCCCAAACAAAGTCTCCCACACCGCAATTACAGTTAGATGTATAACACACCATCTGCCCATTTCAAAGTGGAAAAGCATCAGTTGTTTCATTATTTGTCAGTTATGGCATAAAAACCTAGCAGTTATTCCTACACATGTGATAAAAATTTACATCATTTCAGTGACTTGGAAAAGAAGAGAAACTTCCATGGTTATCTTCTAGTTGCTTATGTTCCTATGAACTCTTTCCAACACTGCTTAAAATACTTAGATCAGAAAACAAAAATCAATTATAGAGCTCCTTGTCCAAAGGTCACTGAAGGGGATAACTATCAGCATGCTTGATTAACTGGTTTATCTTTTATGAGTAATTTTTTTTTCCTCACTGTAACCATTCTGGCTGTTGACAAAAGGCTAATTTTGCACCCCTTACATTACACAGCAAAGTGCAGAAGTTGACTTTATTCATCAGAATAATTCCTTCTTCATGAAGCTTCACTACCTTGAACTTCTTTAAAGATTATAATGCAGATAACCACTGAAGGTAGTTCACATATGAGCAAAGGTAACAGTGGTCAAGTAACAACTGAATTTTCCTTTCACTGTTAGACAGCATGCTTAAGTTTTCTGCATTTACAGATACAATCAGAGAAAGCTGCTTTACTGGTATAGTCGAAAAATAACACAGGCAAAGGAAATATAAATGAAGGGTAAGCACCACATCCTGTCCATCCAGTATCAAATGAAATGTTATTAGTATTCAGCAAACAAAAAAGTTGTGAGCCATGAAGACAGTAAATTGGAAGGCAAGGTTGGAGAGCTATGTTCTATAGTACTTAGCAAAAGTTCATTAAAGTCAAGTTCAAGCAAAGTAAACAAATTGGAAAAAAAAAATCAACTATATCACTGTCTACAAACCAAAAAAAGAGATTCTTATTTTTATATCACTATCAGGAATTTCAAATTTTGAGAGCTGATAGAAGAAACAGATTTTTTTTTAATTGCTAAATTTGGCTAAAACTTCTTTATTGTCTTGTTCATCCACTTTTTGCTGAAAAGGCAAATTTGATCAGGTGAAATGCATCTCCAAGGAAAATGATGACATATAAAGGGTATCATAACATTACTCGGTATCAAGGTCACGGTACATATTTTGTCTCATTTCAGTGTTCTAGCAATAGAAAATGCCTATAACCCTCCAGGAAAATACTGTGCAAATTTAAAGTCCAGTAGAAATCCAAGTGTACATTATTAAAAGTATGATCTAAACACTTCAATGCTTAAATGGGCAGTTTCTAACCTAAGGTCAACTAAGAAAATGGCGAAACGATTCAATACTAAATGGTTTGCTTCTTTTTCAGATAGGAAAAGGAGAGTGGTTACACAGCACAGGATGGCTGTCAAACTGTGTTTAATTCCCTTGCAAGAAGTGATGGAAAGGAGGAAGACAGCAGGTTGGGAAACACCACACAGATCTGCAGACAACAAAGAGGACTCAAGCATCATCATAAGGCCGTACTCAGGCAGCTGGGGATGGAGCTGAGGAGTGAGGTCGGAGCTACTGTTCCAGGTGCACGCTCCAGCAAGGACTGCCTCAGGCTCATGCCAGAGCAACCAAGACAGATGACCAGACAGTCTTCCCACAGACTTTTACATCGAGAAGATGCCCTTTTATCTAACCAGCTTCTTGGACACAGACTTGGCAAGGACAGCAGGTAGCTGAAAGTGCAACACTGCCATCTGAAGCATTATATACATCAAACCACTGGATTCTCTTTCTTGTACATTCTCTAGTGAGATACATTTCAGCTGGATTGCAAGCTCTAGAAAACCAAGTGGATCTTACCGTCAGGTTGGTGGTGGTCCTGGCTATAAAATACAGCTTGATCTTGAGAGCTACACAGGGATGACAGTGTGGACATGACATAAAATCAATCCCATAATGTTGGTAAGGTTTTTCTCCCTAACAGCTTAAGCATTGTCTGATATATTATGGTAAAGCTACCTGGCAACTTAATGGCCAGTCTCTTCGCGAACGAAGAACCGGGGAAGGTCTTTCCACCTTCCAGCCTGCGCATTGGATTTTTTTAGGTGAGACACAGTGTGCGCGGAACTGAGCCCACCCTTTAATCCTGAGGTTCATCTGCCGGGGCCAAGCACGCTTGGACGGTGGCAGCGAGGTCCTCAGGACGTAGATGGATT
>NW_020956378.1:8245-10491 GCF_003031625.1 Empidonax traillii
GATTTTTTTAGGTGAGACACAGTGTGCGCGGAACTGAGCCCACCCTTTAATCCTGAGGTTCATCTGCCGGGGCCAAGCACGCTTGGACGGTGGCAGCGAGGTCCTCAGGACGTAGATGGATTGCCTTACAGGGCTAACGAGCTCCATCTGCCCGGGGAGGGGCCCCGACCGGGAATCGAACCCGGGTCTGACCTGGCAACTACACAAGAGACCTTTGAATCTTGTTCAGCAGTGCTTATATTTCCTTCTAATACAAGTTTCCTCCATGTGTCTGTTCTCAAAAGCCTCTCCTTACTAGCATGGTTGAACATGGAGTAGAGTTTCTAAGAGGCTCACCACTGACACTTATTTGTGTCTCTCCAGGCTGTTGGGAAGCTGCATAAATCAATAGTAACACGTTCCTCTCACTGAAGTTAATGGTCATTTCCTTAATTCCACAGCAGTGCCTTAGCTAAGCCTAAAAAAGAGTTCCTGTATTTCTTTCCACATAAAGGTGCTGTTCTGTGTTTCGCTAATGCTTCTCAAGCACCTATAAAGCCCCTGGTAAGTCTGATGACTTCTGCATAAATGCTAATGTATCTAAAATCTGATTGCAAACCCAAAATGGTAACACAGATATAGTCTTGTCAATCACACAGCTGGGGGCACTTAAGATGTCAAGAATAGAATAAAATTCTGGTTTTAGTATTAGCAGTTCCTCTAACAAGGTGTTAGTTTAAATGTAGGCTGCGTAAGTTGGCAGAGATGAAGTGCTCAATATCAAAAGTTGATTAATAATTTATAATTTTGTTCATATAACTTTGCCTATTAATAGTTTATCCTCATGCCTGCAAAAAATGCAAATCCTTATGGCCATTCCTAAAGTACCAAATGATGTAAGATATTTCAAAGCCTCTCCCGTTTTCCAGCTCTCTCTAAAATATTTGTTATACCCAGTGTGATAAAGCGTTGAAGATTTTTTGTATAATGCAAACTAAGAACTTGTAACAAATAACTAGAAAATGCAGTAATTATGTCTAACCTACTGCAACAAACAGAGGGAGACTGTTTAAACTGGTGCACCACCCTAGAATGGGTCAGTAGGATCAGTGCTTCCCTGTGCTCATAAACTGATGTTTTATGCAAATTCAAGAGGCACACAAGGAATACAGATTTCTGCTGATTTCAAGCCTACAATGTAATAGGTTAACTTTCAGATACCTATTTTGCTCTTACATACCAGTTCCCAGAGGTGCTTTCCTCAGACTTGATCTGAGTTTTTATTTCTGTCCCATCCCCAAACAGTTATCTATGGACAATTATAAATCCAGCGGTGTTAGGAGAATCAGGATGCCCAGATCATGTTGCATAATTTCCACCCCAACCTCTATAAACCACTTATCAGTTTCTCTGCTGATACAAGTCTATCAGAAGGATCAAGAATTTCACATAATGCAAAAATATTAAAGTTAAACTAATGGCTCCATGATAACTATTTAATTCACAGTAAATTGTCTTTGAAGGCTTTTTCAGTGAGAACATTCAGGAGAACTGAAATATTGCTAAGAGTTTAAGAGCTGGAACCAACTGGAGAAAAAAAATTTGAATCCTATTAGTTTCTAAGTTTAAAGACAATGCGTTTGAAATCTTAATCCTTACCCCACTCATCTTCTAATCCTGTGGGATTTCTTAGAGAGACTGACAGGGAGAAAAACATTTAATTATACAGAGCAGAAGAGGGGGGGTGTCTCAATGTATTTTTGTAAGATACAAAAATATATGTTATAGTATATTATATATAATTATATAAACTATTATATAATTATATACTATGGGACCTATTTTTCTTGTTTGTTTAAAGCCTGCTATGTGATCCATATGAAAGGGTGCAGCTGATTTGATTCTTCTCCTACTTTCCACCCTTCCAAAAAAAAAATTATACTGAGTAGTCAGGGTGTCTGTAAGAGATGCAAGACTGAAAGTCCAAACTTCGGGTCATTCATTAATTGTGCAACCTTTACCTTTAATTTTTGACAGCAAACTCAGAGCAACGGAGTTCTTTCTGGTTACATCTCTACGCTAAATCTAGTGAGTTAAGCCAAGGTGTTATACTAAATATTTTCAATAAACAGAAAGGGAAAAAAAGGAAAAACATGCTTATTCAGTATTATGAGAGAACATTAGGACTATCAATAATATTAAAACCCTGTCAAAGCAATCCCCTGGGGTTTCATACACTTTTTTTCATACAGACTTATGCATTTGGG